>NC_056442.1:27449111-27750569 GCF_018296145.1 Oncorhynchus tshawytscha
TGATTAAACATGAATCTCAATCGACACGCTGCAGTTTGGTCCGACTCTCCTTCATCACCACTAGAAAACCGTTACACACTTGTTGTTGATTCTTCACAAAAAAATACAGTTTTATATCTTTATGTTTGAAGCCTGAAATGTGGCAAAAGGTCGCAAAGTTCAAGGGGGCCGAATACTTTCGCAAGGCACTGTATATTTTTAAGTCATTCTCGTTTCCAATTTTGGTGACTGTCAGCTTAATGAAGGGTTTGTTAAATTAATTAAAGTTACAGATTATATTAAGTGATTTTTGGTAGTTATATTGGTGCCTGGTCTGTTGTGGTGGGAGACCATGCACTATATTCCACAGAAGGAAGCAAGAACATCCTTTAAAGAAGTGGAGAAAACCGCACCACATCGAGTCTGCTGGAAGAAGTCAGTGTAAGACATATGCTCCCCATGGAATAAAAGGGTTGAACTTGTCGATTCCACATGTAACCCTTTCACTAGGCTTGAATTTGACTCACGATATTACCTTCGAATATCTGAACAGCATGGGATATTAGGTGAGAAGGACATCTCTAATAATTGTATTGTAAACTATCTAGGGTGATGACAACTAGGGGATTCACTTCAGATAGAATGATTATAGATTATAAACCCAGCAATAATCCCTTTTTCCTGACCCTGTCTTTCAAAAAAAAATTGTAAAAATCCAAATAACTTCACAGATCTTCATTGTAAAGGGTTTAAACACTATTTCCCATGCTTGTTCAATGAACCATAAACAATTAATGAACATGCACATGTGGAACGGTTGTTAAGACACTAACAGCTTACAGACTGTAGGCAATTAAGGTCATAATTATGAAAAATAGGACTCTAAAGAGGCCTTTCTACTGACGCTGAAAAACACCAAAAGAAAGATGCCCAGAGTCCCTGCTCATCTGTGTAAATGTGCCCTAGGCATGCTGCAAGGAGGCATGAGGACTGCTGATGTGGTCAGGGCAATAAGTTGCAATGTCCGTAATGTGAGAGGCCTAAGACAGTGCAAAAGAGAGACATGACGGACAGTTGATCATCCTCGCAGTGGCAGACCATGTGTAACAACACCTGCACAGGATCAGTACATCCAAACATCACAGCTGCGGGACAGGTACAGGATTGCAACAACAACTGCCTGAGTAACACCAGGAACGCACAATCCCTCCATCAGTGCTCAGACTGTCCGCAATAGGCTGAGAGAGGCTGGACTGAGGGCTTGTAGAATTGCTGTAAGGCAGGTCCTCACCAGACATTACCGGCAACAACGTCGCCTATGGCCAGAAACCGACCGTAGCTGGACCAGACAGGACTGGCAAAAAGTGCTCTTCACTGACGAGTCGCGTTTTTGCATCACCAGAGGTGATGGTCGGATTCGCGTTCATCATCGAAGGAATGAGCGTTACACCGAGGCCTGTACTCTGGAGCGGGATTCATTTGGAGGTGGAGGGTCCGTCATGGTCTGGGGCAGTGTGTCACAGCATCATCGGACTGAGCTTGTTGTCATTGCAGGCATTCTCAACGCTGTGCTTCACAGGGAAAACATCCTTCTCCCTCATGTGGTACCCTTCCTGCAGGCTCATCCTGACATGACCCTCCAGCATGACAATGCCACCAGCCATTCTGCTCGTTCTGTGGGTGATTTCCTGTAAGACAGGAATGTCAGTGTTCTGCCATGGCCAGCGAAGAGCCCGGATCTCAATCCCATTGAGCATGTTTGGGACCTGTTGGATCGGAGGGTGAGGGCTTGGGCCATTCCCCCCAGAATTGTTGGGGAACTTGCAGGTACCTTGGTGGAAGAGTGGGGTAACATCTCACAGCAAGAATTGACAAATCTGGTGCAGTCCATGAGGAGGAGATGCACTGCAGTACTTAATGCAGCTGGTGGCCACACCAGATACTGACTGTTACTTTTGATTTTGACCCCCCTCTTTCTTCACGGACACATTATTAAATTTCTGTTAGTTCAGTTGTTGAATCTTGTTATGTTCATACAACTATTTACACATGTTAAGTTTGCTGAAAACAAACGCAGTTGACAGTCAGAAGACGTTTCTTTTTTTGCTGAGTTTATAAGGATATGCTTTGCTATGCATTTAAATGAAACGGTAAATGATTCCACCAATGCAACAGACATAAGGTTCAAGATCAAGACTTATCACATTTTCAATGTACCACATCAAAATAACAAAAAATAATAAACCTCAATGAGTCATGCACAACCCTTGTCCAAATGACTGGCAAGCTTGCTTATTAAACCTGTTGGCGTGCGTTGGAGCCTAAAAAACACACATTAAGTCCCGAAGCACCCCACCGTTGTGGTCACTCACTACTGGTAGATATTTCCTCAGCGGTTCCGTGCAGGCGTCCTCACAAGATCCACAGCTATCAATGCAGTCAGTACACCTTAGCAGCAACAGATATGGAAACAGGAACTCTTCCACAAGCAATTCTTTCCAGGTCTCGCACGATGCTAGGCTAACCTCGAGGCTGTCAAATACCTCCACGATGCGACGTTAGCTTCACTCTCTACAAAGTCTTTCTTAGCTAAATAATAATAACTCTCTTATGAAATCAAATCAGTATTTCCCCTCACAATTCAGTTGATATGGGTTTTGTTATACTTTTATCGTCTTATTTTATAGTTTTTCTTCACCAACACTGATAATGTCTCTCCATCTCTCTTCAATGTCTCTCCCTCTTTTTTCAACGTCTCTTTCTCCCAGGCCTCCTGTTAACCAGGTCAACTTTCCAATTGGCCTCAGCTTAACAAGCCAACTTATTGGTCAAAACTTAAATGCAAACCACTTGTACATTAAAGAAATATTCTTCAAAAGACATGCATTAACAACATTATAATTCAGGAGCAATTCGATCACCTTTTAAATCTAATACCAATTCATTATAACAAATAAACTCTATACCTGGTTTTAACAAGGGTATTACACACAGAACATCACCCTCGGCCTCATGTTGTAAGGTCACCTTCCTGGTAACCTTTTACTGTTTGCCTTTAGTGGAGCCTCAAAGTGGCTTCGCCATTAACTCGCAGTGATGTTTATGTCTCAGAGGGTGTGATGCATCATTTTGTGGTGCTGAGTATAGGAGCAGACCGGTCGAGAACACTTAAGGCCATCGTCAAGGTCAAGGTCATGCACCCTCATGGTTGTGATTCGGAAAAGTAGCACACTGCGCTACAGCTGATTTGCCCTCAGAAGTACATGGTGGACTGTGGTCTGTGATGCTCTATTTGCTTTGGTCAGCAGACAGAGCTGTGTTGTCTCTTATACAGACTGTCTGTATGTACACCACACACACATTCAAGCACACAAGGGGTGATAAATGCCATAAGTGAACCATTTTATGTGTGAATACATGAACGTGTGATTAAAACAAATACATGACCATTCAACCCAGTTTATTTATAACAATATGATGCGTAAATATCGGATTAATTCAGTTCCAAATAGTTTTGCTCATGGAATTGAATCCACAGTATAATAGCAATATACTGTAATAGCCACTGTGCTAACAGTTTACCAGCTGTCAAGGTGGGGGTTTTAATGCCTCTATGTAAACACAACAGTAACGTGTACGTTAAGAATCGGGAAGCAAGTACAAGGATAGCTTAGTAGCGTACAGACATGAAACACAAGAACAGAAACAATAACGCTTCAGGAAAGAACCAAAGGAACCAAAGGGAGACAGATATAGTGGAGGTAATCAGGAAGGTGATGGAGTCCAGGTGAGTCTCATGTGGCGCAGGTGCGCGTAACAATGGTGACAGGTGTGCGTAATAAATAGTAAATTGGTGACACCGAGCGCCAGAGAGGGGTAGCGGGAGTAGACGTGACAACACATTAACCACCTTGTACCATTGTTCATTGGGTCTACATTAATTAGGTTAGGCTTTTTTGTAAAAAGTTAATGACCAGTCAAATCTTTCATGTTAGGCTGTAAAGCAGGAACATATAGCTAAATTAAATCAAATTTGTAAATTGAAACATGTTTGAATCTTTCTCATTCTTGGTGTACACTTATTTAGACACAAATACTCTTCTTACATTTATGTCACTGTATTTATCATTGTCCAGAGCATGATAGTCTATGTCTTGCATTGAACAGTTTGGTAAGAGAACGCACGCACACACATGCACACACACACCACAAAATGGTGATAATCAAAATACATATAAAATGTGTGTGTTTTTATCCATTGAACAGTGAGAGATCACGAATCAATTGTAAAACGTAATCAGTGTATGTGTAACAAACTGTGTCCACAAATCCACTCCTGGCCTATCCAAAAACAGTGGCTAAGGTGTAAACTTCCGACTTCAACTGTAATAATATTATTATGCGTGTGTGTGTGTGTGTGTGCGCGTCTTTGCGAGGGCGGCGTGCGGTGTACTGGAAGAACGGCCTACTTTCCTCATTTTCGCCATAGTTTGAAAGTGTTGAATGTACGTGTCAAAATGCTTGCCCTTTCCTGCAGTCAAATTACCTAGTGGCCTCATGGGTGGAATGTTATTCATTTTTTCCATAATTTCACAATTGATCAAAATGGTTTTTAAAAATCGAGTGTTTCTATGTCAAACGATTTTGTTATATTTCAATACATCTGTGATGTATATAAAGTGTAATATTGGTATGCAAACAAAAAATGTCATACATGTCAACTCTATATCTGACATGGTACAGGTGTCTTCTTTTTGTAAGCCCATAACCATGTGTGTGAGGTGGATACTTTTGTTTCAAAGTAGATTTGTTTAAAACTACCAAGAAACACTGATTTAGCCCACTGCAGTAAAAGGTTAACTAGCTAGATTCACTGCAATATCCAATAGGTCTCAATTGTGACCACTAAGATATTTGAATTTACCATGAGCATCATGGTTTACATTTATTGATAATGAAGGCACATATGTCAAATCTAACATTTAAATGTTACAATTTCATTTTTCAGACTTCTGGTGCCAAATTCGTTTTCAAAGGTACACCATTGAGAAAAAAGCTTGGTCTTGGTACCATTTTGAGAAATGTAATGAAACTTCTCTGAATCATACTAGACACCTTGTTAATGCATAACATGTCACATACACTACCATTCAAAAGTTTGGGGTCACTTAGAAATGTCCTCGTTTTTGAAAGAAAAGCACATTAAAATAACATCAAATTGATTTTTGATTTTTTAAAAAATGCAATATCTACATAGGTGTACAGAGGCCCATTATCAGCAACCATTACTCCTGTGTTCCAACGGCACATTGTGTGATCATTGGAAAACCCTTTTGTAATTATGTTAGCACAGCTGAAAACTGTTGGCCTGATTAAAGAACCAGTAAGTAAAACTGTCCTTCTTTAGACTAGTTGAGCATCAACATTTGTGGGTTCGATTACAGGCTCAAAATGGCCAGAAACAAAGAACTTGTCAGTCTATTCTTGTTCTGAAAAATGAAGGCTATTCCATGTGAGAAATTGCCAAGAAACTGAAGATCTCGTACAATGCTGTGTACTACTCCCTTCACAGAACAGTGAAAACTGGCTCTAACCAGAATAGAAAGAGGAGTTGGAGGCCCCGGTACAAATGAGCAAGAGGACATTAGAGTGTATCATTTGAGAAACAGACGCCTCACAAGTCCTCAACTGGCAGCTTCATTAAATAGTACCCCCAAAACACCAGTCTCAACGTCAACAGAGAAGAGGCAACTCCGGGATGTTGGCCTTCTAGACAGAGTTGCAAAAGAAAAAGCCATATCTCAGACTGGCCAATAAAAATACAAGATTAAGATGGGCAAAAGAACACAGACACTGGACAGAGGAAGATTGTAAAAAAGTGTTATGGACAGACAAATCTAAGTTTGAGGTGTTCGGATCACAAAGAAGAACATTTGTGAGACGCAGAAAAAATGAAAATATGCTGGAGGAGTGCTTGACGCCATCTGTCAAGCATGTTGGATGCAATGTGATGGTCTGGGGGTGCTTTGGTGGTGGTAAAGTGGGAGATTTGTACAGGGTAAAAGGGATCTTGAAGAAGGAAGGCTATCACTCTATTTTGCAACACCATGCCATACCCTCTGGACGGCACTTAATTGGACCCAATTTCCTCCTACAACAGGACAATGACCCAAAGCACAACTCCAAACTATGCAATAATTATTTAGGGAGGAAGTAGTCAGCTGGTATTCTGTCTATAATGGAGTGGCCAGCACAGTCACCGGATCTCAACCCTATTGAGCTGGTATTCTGTCTATAATGGAGTGGTCAGCACAGTCACCGGATCTCAACCCTATTGAGCTGTTGTGGGAGCAGCTTGACCATATGGTACATAAAAAGTGCCCATCAAGCCAATCCAACTTGTGGGAGGTGCTTCAGGAAGCATGGGGTGACATCTCTTCAGATTACCTCAACAAATTGACAACAACAATGTCAAAGGTCTACAAGGCTGTAATTGCTGCAAATGGAGGATTCTTTGACGAAAGCAAAGTTTGAAGGACACTATTTCAATTCAAATTAATTTTTTATAACCTTGTCAACGTCTTGACTATATTTCCTACTCATTTTGCAACTCATTTCATGTATGTTTTCATGGAAAACAAGGACATTTCTAAGTGACCCCAAACTTTTGAACGGTAGTGTACATTTGAACATTTTTAAAGGTAGGAACATGGTTCGTTATCACTTTTGTCGTTATCACTTTTGCTTAGCAAAATCAACTTAACTCACAAACATGTTCTTTCCCTCTCTTCTATATTCTGTTTTTCCACCTACTCTTTTGATCTGTTTTTCAAGTCTTTCTCTCTCACACTCAATAGACCCAAATTGTAACTCTTTCAAGCTTTCCTCTTCTTCTTGCCTCTACTTTGCTATTCCCCATGTACTCCTCTGTTTATGGGGGGTGGATACCTAGTCAGTTGTACAACTGAATGCATTCAACTTAAATGTGTTTTCCGCATTTAACCCAACCGAATCAGAGAGGTGCAGGGGGCTGCCATTATTGACATCCACAGCACCCGGGGAACAGTGGGTTAACTGCCTTGCTCAGGTGCAGAACGACAGATTTTTACCTTTGGCAGCTCAGGGTTTCGATCCAGCAACCTTTTGGTTACTGGCCCAACGTTCTAACCACTAGGCTACCTGCCGCTTCACTTGATACTTTCTCCTTCTTTACCCCTCGTCTTCCCCCTTCCTCTCCAGGTCTGGCTGTACCATCCATCTAACTCTGTGTTGACCCCTGTGTATCTACGGCTGTGTTTCTGTGGTGGACTCCTGTATTCACACATCTGCCCCAAGGCTTCCCCTCTCTCACAGACAGGGACAGATGCCTGATAGGCTCAGAACAGAAAAGACTGGCGGCACAACCAAAATGGTATATGATGATAGGACAAGAGTGTTTTTCTGTTTCCTGGGGGAGATTATTTTGATAAATAAATAAATAATCTCAAACTTACATGAACAGGATGTTGATGAGCTGCTGTATTGATTGTTATGCCTTATGAAAAACAAGGGGAGGACATAACAGGATACTACAGAATGTCCATAGTAAACAAAGAAAGTGTTTTTTGCAGTCTTTCCTGTAGTTTGTACCGCAGTGTGTGTGTGTGTGTGCATGTGCGGCTGCGTGTTTGTGCATGCATGAGTGAAACTACAGTCCTCCTACCGTGCCAGGGTCCCTCCTTGATCACTGCTCAGTGCAGTTATGGATTTTGGCAGGGGGCAGTGGCAACTCTACCTATCTCTGTCCTCTCTGGTTAGCTGATCCTACCTGTCCCTGTCCTCTCTGGTTAGCTGATCCTACCTGTCCCTGTCCTCTCTGGTTAGCTGATCCTACCTGTCCCTGTCCTCTCTGGTTAGCTGATCCTACCTGTCCCTGTCCTCTCTGGTTAGCTGATCCTACCTGTCCCTGTCCTCTCTGGTTAGCTGATCCTACCTGTCCCTGTCCTCTCTGGTTAGCTGATCCTACCTGTGGTCCTAGTTGATCCTACTCCAGTGTTTCCCATGGTCTACCAGCTCCCAAAGGCTACTGTGTCAAGGGCAATTCCAGTTAAAAGAGGTTCCTACAGGGAGTCCTGTTTTAGACCCTAATCCATTTAGGCATAATTATCTGTGTGTGTGTGTGTGTGTGTGTGTGTGTGTGTGTGTGTGTGTGTGTGTGTGTGTGTGTGTGTGTGTGTGTGTGTGTGCGCGCACGCGCATGGTGCTGGATGCTTCTCGCTAGGCACAGACGTCAGTTCAACGTCTAATTTCGATTTATATTTCGTTGAGTTGTCAACTAATGTGAATTAAATGTGAAGAAAAAAAATGTCAGCATGTCATTGGATTTAGGTTTTAAAAATACAAGACGTCCTTACGTTGAAGACTTTTTCCAACTCCAATCAGTTTTCCATGTTGATTCAACGTCATCACATGAGATGTTTTGGGTTGAAATGATGTGTTTTTGCCCAGCAGGTTGTGTGTATGTGTTTGCGTGAGATAACATAATCAGTTCCTTTTAGGGATTTGTGGACCTCTCTTTGAACTTGGGAGTTTGAACCTGGAGTTACCACCGTGACATGCATTTGAACTATTCAAGGGGAATTTGCATGTGTTGTTTTTTAGTTTTCATCTGTAATAGTGTGTTGAGCACAAAGTGACATGTTCAATTGACGGACTTACTGTTTGTTTGTCTGTTGTTGTTTGTGTGTGTGTGTGTGTGTGTGTTTGTGTGTGTACAGTGTAAAATGAGTTTGTTATTCCCTACTGACTCCTTGCTACCTAGCACTCTCTCCTCTCAGTAGGGATTAAGCAGAGCCACTGCCACACTAATACCTACACACACACAGCCTGGGGGAAATACACCAATCTCTCTCTTACACACACACACACACAACCACTTTAGCCTACTACTCGGTGGAGAGAAAGAGGGCTAATAAAGGGGGAAGTGGTAGAGAGAGAGAGAGAGAGAGATAGAGAGAGAGAGAGAGACAGAGTACATACACTACTCTACCCCACCTAAGGGGATGTGATCAAACTACTGCATCTGGTGAGTGCACTACCGTCTCTCTTTACTTGATGTTGGAGTTGTCTGAGTGTGCTGTAAACATCAGTATGGAGCTGTGTATGGTGTGTGTGTGTGTGTGTGTACACAATGCTGGAATTATTGCATTATGGCTGCAATACTTGTCTCCAGAGATCCCACATGCCTTACGCTGTATTCGGGCTGGCTGTTTTGTACTGTAAGTAATGCACTGAATAGTGTCATGCTATTGTATTAGCCTGTTAGCAGCGTGACCGTGGTGCGGTACACAGAGTCTTATGGAGTGGCGTAGCGCTGTGCTAATGCTAAGCTGCTGACTCAGTGCTATATGCATCGACATTTATCACACAATGGAGTGGGATGAAAACCTGCTCTGGGCCCTGCCAGGTGCTCCTTCCTCCATCAATGCAGGGTTATGGTGCCATAATCATTTCCCCACCCAAGATCAACAAGTGGAACAGCAAAGGCCTCATCTCATTACCATGTCTGCAGAAGGATTCCCCAAACACAGGCAGATCACAGGAATATATTTGTATGCAGTAAAGGGTCATAGTCATATGGTTTAAGAGATTTGCTATTGTCTTTTGCAGAGTGCTTTATATTTCTAGCCACACAGGTGTTATTTCAGTGTTGACATGTTGGTGCTAATATTGAGAGAGAGCTTGGCGGTGATAGAGTGCTGGTTCCCGTTTTCCCTCGTCGACTAATCTCGTTACTGGCTATTTGCGTCACAAAAGAAACAGTGCAGGGTTGTGCAGAGTTCCAGACCACTGAGAATGTGAGTGTAAAACAGTATATTGGCAAGATAAAGTATGTGAACCCTTTGGAAATACCTGGATTTCTGCATAAATTGGTCCTAAAATTTGATCTGATCTTCATCTAAGTCACAACACTAGACAGACAGTCTTTTTAAACTAACAACACACAAACAATTATATGTTATCATGTCTTTATTGAACACACCGTGTAAACATTCACAGTGCAGGGTTGAAAAAGTATGTGAACCCTTGGATTTAATAACTGGTTGACCCTCCTTTGGCAGCCATAACCGCAACCAAACGTTTTCTGTAGTTGCAGATCATATCTGCACAACGGTCAGGAGGAATTTTGGACCATTCCTCTTTACAAAACTGTTTCAGTTCCACAATATTCTTGGGATGTCTGGTGTGAACTGCTCTCTTGAGGTCATGCCACAGCATCTCAATTGGGTTGAGGTCAGGACTGACTGGGCTAATCCAGAAGGCATATTTTCTTCTGTTGAGGCCATTCTGTTGTTGATTTACTTCTGTCTTTTGGGTTGTTGTCCTGTTGCATCACCTAACTTCTGTTGATAGCCTTACATTCTCCTGAAAAATGTCTTGATAAACTTGGGAATACATTTTTCCATCAATGATAGCAAGCTGTCCAGGCCCTGAGGCAGCAAAGCAGCCCCAAACCATGATGCTCCCTCCACCATAGTTTACAGTTGGGATGAGGTTTTGATGTTGGTGTGCTGTGCCTTTTTTTCTCCACACACAGTGTTGTGTGTTTTTTCCAAACAACTTAACTTTAGTTTCATCTGTCCACAGAATATTTTGTCAGTAGCGCTGTGGAACATCCAGGTGCTCTTTTGCGAACTTCAGATGTGCAGCAATTTTTTTGGGGACAGCAGTGGTTTCTTCCATGGTGTCCTCCCATGAACACCATTCTTGTTTAGTGTTTTACATATTGTAGACTCGTCAACAGAGATGTTAGCATCTTCCAGAGATGTCTGTAAGTCTTTAGCTGACACTCTAGTATTCTTCTTAACCTCATTGAGCATGCTGTGCTGTGCTCTTGCAATCATTTTTGCAGGACAGCCACTCCTAGGGAGAGTAGCAACAGTGCTGAAATTTCTCCATTTATAGACAATTTGTCTTACCATTGACTGACTTTTAGAGATTCTTTTGTAACCCTTTCCAGCTTTATGCAAGGTAACAATTCTTAATCTTAGGTTTTCTGAGATCTATTTTGTTTGAGGCGTGGTTCACATCAGGCAATGCTTGATGCAGATTAACAACAGATTAACCCAATGGAGATTAACCTAGAGTGAAAACACACCTCTCCTTCGGCCACAGAGCAATCAATCAAAATAGATCGCTAGTGAATGGAGTCCGTATCTCTCCACAGAATAGCAACACACGCTACAGCAGTCAGACTTGACACTGTTGGCATCCTGAACCAGTAGCCACAGTGAAAGGAAGCAGGGAATGGGGTAAGGAGAATGCTTTCCTGTTCAGCTACCATTCTCCATGACACATCTTGAGCAGAGAGGTGGAGGTATTTTAATTGGAGTCTCCAAAGGCCATGGTTACAGCTTGTTCACTTCACTTTGCCAATATAGCTCTTGTGATCTTTATCCAAGGGAATAGATTGTTTAATTCGCTGCATGGCTGGCTGCTGCTTTCACTAGACTCCGAAGTAGTGCTACCACCAATACAGCCAACAAGACACATACACCCACACACACACACGCATCCAACGCACCTATCCTCTCTCACTAACTGTAATTTGCTTTCATTACATTTTGCAATTGCACACATGTAGCCACGTACCCAAACACAAACACGCACACGCACGCACACACACACACACACACACACACACACACACACACACACACACACACACACACACACACACACACACACACACACACACACACACACACACACACACACACACACACACACACACACACACACAACACACACACTGAATATACAAAACATTAACACCTGTTCTTTCCATGACAGACTGACCAGGTAAATCCAGGTGAAAGCTATGATCCCTTATTGATGTCACTTGTTAAATCCACTTCAATTAGTGTAGATGAAGGGGAGGAGACAGGTTAAAGAATTATATTTAGTTTTGAGACAATTGAGAAATGGATTGTGCGGGTGTGCGATTCAGAGGGTGAATGGGCAAGACAAAATATTTAAGTGCCTTTCAATGGGGTTTGGTAGTAGGTGCCAGGCACACTGGTTTGTTTCAAGAACTGCAACGTTGCTGGGTTTTTCACACTGAATAGTTTCCTGTGTGTATCAAGAATGGTCCGCCACCCAAAGGACATCCAGCCAACTTTAAACAACTGTGGGAAGCATTGGAGTCAACATGGGCCAGCATCGCTGCAGAATGCTTTTGACACCTTGTAGTTCATAACCCAATGAATTGAGGCTGTTCTGAGGGCAAAAGGGGGTACAACTCAATATTAGGAAGGTGTTCCTAATGTTTTGTAGTCTTAGTGAACCTATACAGAGACACAAACACACCACTTGCTTTCCTGGGTTTACAATGAATATGTTTTGTGGTTGAAAGTGAAGCTGCTGTATGACTGTGTGCTGTACTTAGAGTTTTGAAACAACTGTCATTTTGATGATTTGTTTTGAGTTTTTTATTGTGAAAATGTATCACATGCTGTACTTGTGAAAATTGCACCAAAGCCATTTAATTTTTTTATTTTTATCAAATAGCAAACAATAAGATACACATATAACATTTTAAAAAATGTAAGTGCTGAATAGAAAGAATAGTAAATGGTAAATATCCTTTTCCATACAGCATTTGACAATAACTTGACATGCAATAAACTACATGTGTATTCAATGGCAGGTTGTGAGCTTGTCAAGTCTTACAGTTTCAATATCCTTATACAGTACGTACAGTACGTAGGACAAATCATCAGAAATAGGGGATTGGAAAGCAGTTGGCGACTGTAGAAACATAGCACAGTGTTGTAAGGCATTTCTGCCCCATGGAAACGTTCTACAAGATCACCTCTTCTACGGGACTTGTCAACTGCTACAGTATCGCCTGTCTTTTTGTTTGGATTTCATCCACCCACAGTGTATCACTGAAATTCAGAAAACGAGTTGGATATACTGTTGTACACAATCTAGGTATTTCAGCAATGCATTGTACACTACACTATAATTCCAAATGGTAGCACAAGGGCAATTCCATGGGAACGAATTACGCTTTGACTCAGTTTTATCACTTTAAAATGTATGTCAAATGAATTCCATTATTTGGAATTTGTGTAAGGATATTGAATTTGAATTTGATATTGCACAAATTGAACCTTTGAATTCATCAAATTGAATTTGTATTTCATGATTTAAAACTGAAGAGGTACTCGTCCATGTTCCAGAGAGTTACCTTTCAGGAACGGGGTTGTAATAGCGGTTTAAACGCTAGAGCCAAATTCATTGGAAGAAAATAAATTAAACATGTCACATTGGCTTCAGAAACCGCCAGAAGCTTCTGTTTACCACAGAAAGCGTTTGAGTCTATCTGTTCTCCTCCATCTTTCCTGGCTGGCAAAGTACCAGGATGTTGTCTCTGGTTTTGAATCTGAATTTGGGGAACTGAATTTGGAAATGAAATCTGAATGCATCTGAGAAGTTGAATATACACTGAGTATACACAGCATTAGGAACACCTGCTCTTTCCACGACATAGACTGACCAGGCGAATCCAGGTGAATCCAGGTGTATCCAGGTGACAGCTATGATCCAGGTGACAGCTTTTCCATCTATTTATCCAGAAATCAAAGACTTTACTTATGCCACATTTTTCTTGATGGAAAATGGTTGAAAAATGTATCTATGCCTACATTTCCCAAAAATATAGACTCTTAGCTTTCATTCGACACCCAATTTGATATGCTCCTAAGAACTTCACATGATGGTGCTCATGGGTCATTTTCGATGGAAAATCCCCAGGTAGTGACTCTTTTCACTTTGTCCAATTAAAGCACACTGGCTGATGGAGAATGGTGATGTAGTATTTACAGCCTCATCCATATATGATTTGGTTTTACCTTACAACATAAATTGATGTCCAATTGATACATTTATGAGGTAAAAATATAGAAATATACAGTGCTCAAACTATATACATCATGTTTACTAGGCACTGCATCATTTTGGTTCAGTAGTTATACATTTTGAGCAGTTTGATAAACAATAGTTCATTGTATTGTTGACAAATTACAAGAAAATCATATGAAAAGTAAAGTGAATGTTACAATTTATCCAAATTGAAAGAGTGATTTGGTGCAGTGAACAAATGACTTTCTGATTTTGTTTGTTCTACTCAACTGAAAATGTTTTGAAACACGAGGCTCTATGATGATCTGTTTGATGTCTGTGCTTAGAGTTGTGAAACTGGACTACATACTTGTGAAAATTGTACCGAAGTGATTGAAATAAAACTGTTATTTGAGAGGTGGAGGGGAAAGATGGCAATCAATCAGAGGAGATTGTGTGGATCTGTGTCCTCTCCTCTCCTTCATCCCTGCTGTTCATCCCTTCATCTGAGCTGGGTCTCGCTCTCTCTCGCTCTCTCTCGCTCTCTCTCGCTCTCTCTCGCTCTCTCGCTCTCTCTCGCTCTCTCTCGCTCTCTCTCGCTCTCTCTCTCTCTTTCTTTCTATCTGCCTTTAGATTTAATACAGGGTATATGTATTTCATGTCAGCTTGCTGTTGTGTGGCTCTACTGTTTATGTACAGTATCTGTAGTCAGTGAGTGCTGTTGTGTGGCTCAGACCAATAGACTCCTAAACAGCTGCTGTTCATAGATTTTTTTTTATTGCCATTACCATGAGTATCAAAGTATCCTGCTACTGGTCACTATTACTGCTGTTTACATGTATATATTACCATTAGTATCTATCTATTTATCCTGCTACTGGTCACTATTACTCCTGTTTACATGTATAGACACTGAACAAATATATAAACACAACATGTAAAGTGTTGGTCCCATGTTTCATGAGCTGAAATAAAAGATCACATATTTTCCATTCGCACAAAAAGCTTATTTCTATCAAATGTTGTGCACACATTTGTTTACACCCCTGTTAGTGAGCATTTCTCCTTTGACAAGATAATCCATCCACCTTGTGCTGGGAACAATAAAAGGCCACTCTAAAAGGTGCAGTTTTGTCACACAACACAATGCCACAGATGTTTTGATGGAGTGTGCAATTGTCTTCCATTGGATAATGGTTGTAGGGACAGGTCTGGTTAGTGACAGTATATCATAACTATTGTGCTGTGCTCTAAAACTCCTAAAGCATGCATAGGATATACCACATCACAAGTAGTTCATTTCTGGTCAGGCAAACTTTGTATTGCCCCGGCAGGACTAAGGGAGAGGGCCATAAAGTCAGTCTCGTCCAAAACAGAGATTTGCGGGATGATGAAAAAAATGGTATGTCACAGAATGAAGAGTACCACAACCGTTTTCCTTGGGTTGGGTTTTTCTCAAACCTGCCCACAGCATCCAAGTAATCATCAATTCTGAGAGCACATCAATTCTGATGTGTAACCTTAATTTAGCTAGGCAAGTCCTCTTGATTCAGAAAAAATTCTTATTTACAGTGACGGCCTACCCCGTTGACGCTGGGCCAATTGTGCACCACCGTATGGGACTCCCAATCACAGCCAGATGTGATTAATCCGGGATTCAACCAGGGACTGTAGTGATGCCTCTTGCACAGAGATGCAGTGCCTTAGACCACTGTGCCACTCGGGAGCACATGGTCAGTTTGGTTTACCATTCAATATAGTTAAGGACCATTAGTAAATTACTACATTTGAGTGGACTATCCTGGTTTACTGCATGTGCTTAGACTGTCCTGGTTTACTGCATGTACTTAGACTGTCCTGGTTTACTGCATGTGCTTAGACTGTCCTGGTTTACTGCATGTGCTTAGACTCTCCTGGTTTACTGCATGTGCTTAGACTGTCCTGGTTTACTGCATGTACTTAGACTCTCCTGGTTTACTGCATGTGCTTAGACTGTCCTGGTTTACTGCATGTGCTTAGACTCTCCTGGTTTACTGCATGTGCTTAGACTCTCCTGGTTTACTGCATGTGCTTAGACTGTCCTGGTTTACTGCATGTGCTTAGACTCTCCTGGTTTACTGCATGTGCTTAGACTCTCCTGGTTTACTGCATGTGCTTAGACTGTCCTGGTTTACTGCATGTGCTTAGACTGTCCTGGTTTACTGCATGTGCTTAGACTGTCCTGGTCCGTCTGGGATCTCTCTCTCTGAACCCTGGTTATTAGGTCTCCTACAAACAAGAGAAACTCAGCCTGATATGTTCCTCTGTACAATCACCATCAACACCACGACACCAGACACCACAGCTTCAGGTTTCCTGCAGCTTCCCACTTCATATTTGTGTTTGTGAGTGTGTGTGTTGCTCCGCTCAGACAGTTACGCAATAACAATAAACCCAGGGAATATGGGATCAATAATCTGGTTTAGAGTCTGTTAGTAGACAGACACCTCAGGGGAGGTTATAGACCAGAGAGACAGACAGGCTGAGTCTCAGGACCATAGAATTATAACAGTGCTATTACTGTTTGGGCATAAATATTTCACTATTATAAATATTTGTCCTCACACGCTGCACCATTTGTAAATTATAGCCCTGGCGTACACCAAGAAGTATTTACAAATGGTGCCTCCGGTGTGGCAATTATTAACAATATGGTTAAGACCGATACCCTAGGCCTAGAAGATGCTATGTACCAGGGTGACAGACAAGTTAAGCCTGGATTAGGGCAGACAGTTCAGAAGCGGCTATGATGACTCTCTGATGACCTTCTGCAGACCAGCTGGGGTAGAGACGACCGGATACGACTGGCTAGGGTAAACTCAGTTAAATGATGAGAGGAAGTGATGGAGGAGAGGAAACAGAGGGATTAAAGGACTCAGTATGAGCTGTTGGAGGATGAGAGGGTCACTATGGCTACAGTAAATTAAATTCATTTTTCAAAAACAGCCCAGTGACCAACTGTCTTGAGTTATAGTGCTGATTCGTACACTACTGTCCCTCTCCCCTTTCTTACACACAAGTCGCCACATCCACTCATTCATTTACATTCACAATCACACAACTCACACACACACTGCTAGCCTACAATCATTGTCACACTCACCCTGTCATTCCGTCACCCACAGATTATACAGTGATTATTCAGACTCTACTGTCTCTCTCTCGGCCACAAATCGTCACATTCACTTATTCATTCACACACACAGCTATAGCTTACAATCATTAATTTACAATCACGCTTCCCCTCTGTCACCACGGCACCTATTCTGCCTGTTATCCACAGGGAGTCCTAATGACAGAGTGGAATAATGACTACTCAGTACAATAACAAAGAAGGCAAATTACTGAGCAGGGCAATAGCCCACGTTCTGGTAATATAATAACAGGGAAAAGCAGTAGTGGAGGGAGCTAATAATAGTGCAGTAACAATCAGCGGGGTTGATCTCCTCTCCTCCTCTTCATCATCCTCCTCCTCCTCTTCATCATACTCCTCATCCTCCTCCTTCTCCTGCTCCTCATCTTCCTCCTCCTCCTCCTCCCCATCCCCCTCCTCCTCTTCATCCTCCTTCATCTCCTCCTCATGTTCCTTCTCCTCTTCATCTTCCCCCTCCTCTTCCTGCTCCTTCTCCCCTGGCCTTTTGTTCTCTGTGGTAGGATTCTCATGGTTTTCGTTGATTTGCACAGTGATGGACTGAGGAGGACGCCAGCTCTGATGGAAACCAGTGGGGGTCAGTGCCGTTTATGATGAGGGAGGACAGTGTTTTTTTTTTCATGAGCATGGCCTTATTTCTATTACAGCATGTTGGATGACTGTCATTCATATTCCAACGTTTACAACGTAGGTGCACACATGTCGAGGGAAGAACTTGAGATGACAGACAGTGACACATGGGCAGACAGTGACACATTCAATACGGCCTTGCACACTATTGCCTGCATCTAGTTTATTTAGGGTGTAATTCTCTTCTGACAAAGAGGAGTAGTATGAAGGATCGGAGGACCAAAACGCAGCGTGGTAAGTGTTCATGTTTTTTAATGAATAACGAACACTGAACAAAACAATAAACGTGAAGTAAATCAAACTGAAACAGTCCCGTGTAACACAGACACTAACACGGAAAATAAACACCCACAACTCAAAAGTGAAACCAGGCTACCTAAGTATGATTCTCAACCAGGGATAACAATTGACAGCTGCCTCTGATTGAGAACCATACTAGGCCAACATAGAACCAACATAGAAAAACAAACAGAATGCCCACCCAACTCACGCCCTGACCATACTAAAGCAAAGATATAATAACTAACTAAGGTCAGAACGGGACAGTAATCTTTAGTCCAACAGTTGCAAACGAGAGTTTCTATTGGACAAATTCAGGTATTTTGATCTATTATTTGTTTTCCGTTTATTAAGAAACGTTTTTCAACAGAATCGGCGGAATGAATACACCCCTGATCCTGCATAAACACAGGTCACTTTCATAGCAGCCACTTTGTATTCATTCCAGCCTCTATGCACCCTCCTCCTCTCACCTTTTCCCTTCGTTTGTGGACTTCAATGAACAACACATCAGCTGTATGTGACCAGGTGAAAAACCTTTCCAAGCCAAACCATGTCTTAACTGCTACACACAGCCTACATCATTGTCCCCATATTAGCTAAAGTAACATCCTAGTCAACATAGCTAATAGAACAAATGTGTTAGTAAACCCGCTACAATCATGCAGTAACTTTACAGTGTACAGTCAGTAAGAAGTTACACCAGTGGGCCCCGGTGGCAATTCATTCATAAAACTCATACCTTAACTTGGAAGAGTTTCAGTGTTGTGATGGGTAGTCAGCTAGCTAACATAGCATCCCTCTGTAGAGCTGGGTGTTTGAGTAACTAAACTAGCCAGCTGCATTTGCTAGTTAAGTAAGTAAAACTGAAAGTGACAATCTCTCTCTTTCTCTCTCGCTCTCTCTCTTGCTTCTCCTTCATTTTTTAAGAAATTAATTTGTGCAAAACTGTTTAACTATTTTCTTTGTCTCTCTTTGAGTCAACTATTCACCACATTTTATGCACTGCAGTGCTAGCTAGCTTATGCTTATGCTTTCAGTACTAGATTCATTCTCTGATCCTTAGAAAGGGTGGACAACAAGTCAGTTCATGCTGCAAGAACTCTGATAGGTTGGAGGATGTCCTCCGGAAGTTGTCATAATTACTGTGTAAGTGTATGGAAGGGGGTGAAAACCAAAAGCCTCCTAGGTTTTGTACTGAAATCAATGTACCAAGAGGGGGACGGAAGCTAGCTGTCCTCCGACTACTCCATGGTGTTACCCTATAGAGTGCTGTTGAGGCTACTGTAGACCTTAATTGCAAGACAGTGTGTTTTAATCAATTATTTGGTGACAGGAATATATTTAGTATAGTTTTATCAATGTTTTACAATTTACATTTTTATGAAATTCCCTTCCTCCTCTGAGGAGCCTCCACTGGATGGGACCCTTATCTTCTATGCACTCATGCACACATGCATGTACGTACATATGGATGTATGCACACACTTGCACAAATGCAACACACACTGGACGGCAAGAGACACCCTGACATTTCAGGCAGTCTGAAAACAGAGAGGTCATAAAGTATCAGGTAAATGACGTATGCATATAGCTTCTAATGGTACCTCATTCTTGGTCTTAGGAACCAACATGGCAATATAGGGTTTTCTTCCAGCCTAGCACTAACGACCCCTGTTTTAACTAATTTGGTAGCCTGCGTGCCAGTCTGTTTCGGCTCTCTTGCCAACTCCTTATGGAATTGTCATGCCAAACACGTCATGTCTTCGTTTGGTTTGACAATGACAGCTATGGAGTTGGCATGAGCACAAACAGCTGTGGGATCATGCAGGCTAGTAATTTGGTGCTTGGTGATGTGCTTTTCCCTGGATTGAAGAATACTGCTCTAGCACCATGGTGTCAGAGAGGCAAAACATCCCCCCTCTCCTCTTTGTTCCAGCACCCCTTCAGTGCTAACCCAGCACCCCTCACCATCCAAAGTCTGTACAGTAACACTGTCTATATCCCGAGGGTGTTGTTATGGTAAACTCCTAGACTACAATCTGGTACTCCAGTCATTTAACCCCGCAAAGCCCCCTATCCCCCTCATGTGTACGGTCGCCGAGCAACAGCAGTTGGGGGGGGGGTCAGAGGTGAAAGATCCCCCTTGCAGGGCCATCCATCACATGTCAGAGAATGGGAGCAGGGGAGAGGGAGGTGTTTCTGTGTGCGTGTGTGCACTGTGGTCGGTAGCCGTCAGTAGTACCTCTGTGTGTCCCCTCCAAAGCAGGCAGGAACTTGACAGCTGACATTATCTGGGGGTCGACAGGGAGACACTTCTTTAATAAACATGACTATGATAGGGATCGTTAATCGATGCCTGCCCCTCCACTTCAGACTAATTGTGTTAAGATGATGTCACTCAGAAGTCTGAGGGCTTTGCGGCTGCAAGAGGTCAACACAACAATGGAGGCAACAACAGCACGCGCACACACACACACAATCTTGTATTTTCCGTAGACACATCCAAAACCTTGTCAAACTACAATGAAGGGATGTTCTACCTGTCTAGAAGCATATGACTGATGCTCTACTGGAACAGGAGGGTAAGCAGTCTAACTGATATCAATAACATTTAGTGTTATTTGCTTTTCCCTAATGTTCTCCTCCTGACGTAGGCTACTTCTCTTTGGTAAGTGATGCAGGGGCTCTGTTGCTCTTTCTCTCTCCCTCTCTCTTTCTCTCTGACCTCTCTCTCTCTCTTATAACAGGCCTCTGGAGGTGACAGGAGGCATATTGACGAGGGGGTAGAGAGAGAGAGACAGAGAGGGAGAGGAAAGGGAGAGACAGAGAGAGAGAGAGAGAGGAGAGAGGGGGGTGAGAAATAAAGACAGAGTCCCTGTAGTAATCCTTTTAGTTAGAGGGGGAAGCACAATTTGTTGTTGTGCTTCGGTTTTTAAAAGGTTTTCGTCATTGGTGTTAAAAGACGCTGCAACACACTTTTGATTTCCTGTAATTGAATCTTCCACCGTCAGAGATACTCTGGCTCGGCTGAACAATTGTTAGCAAGCTAATCCTTTCCTGAGAATGTCTGTACTGTTATGATAGCCCCACTACATAAACTCAGCAGAAAAAGAAACATCCTCTCACTGTCAACTGCATTTATTTTCAGCAAACTTAACCTGTGTAAATATTTGCATGAACATTACAAGATTCAACAACTGAAACATGAACTGAACAAGTTCCACAGACATATGACTAAGAGAAATGAAATAATGTGTCCCTGAAGAAAGAGGGGGTCAAAATCAAAAGTAACAGTCAGTATCTGGTGTGGCCACCAGCTGCATTAAGTACTGCAGTCCTCCTTGTGGACTGCACCAGATTTGCCAGTTCGTGCTGTAAGATGTTACCCCACTCTTCCACCAAGGCACCTGCAAGTTCCTGGACATTTCTGGGGGGAATGGCCCTAGCCCTCACCCTCCAATCCAACAGGTCCCAGACGTGCTCAATGGGATTGAGATCCGGGCTATTCCCTGGCCATGGCAGAACACTGACATTCCTGTCTTGCAGGAAATCATGCACAGAGCGAGCAGTATGGCTGGTGGCATTGTCATGCTGGAGGGTCATGTCAGGAAGGGTACCACATGAGGGAGGAGGATGTCTTCCCTGTAACGCACATCTTTGAATTGCCTGCAATGACAACAAGCTCAGTCCGATGATGCTGTGACACACCATGACGGACCCTCCACCTCCAAATTGATCCCGCTCACAGGCCTCAGTGTAACGCTCATTCCTTTGACGTTAAACGTGAATCCGACCATCACCCCTGGTGAGACAAAACCGCAACTCGTCAGTGAAGAGCACTTTTTGCCAGTTCTGTCTGGTCCAGTGACAGCGACGGTGGGTTTGTGCCCATAGGCGACGTTGTTGCCGGTGATGTCTGGTGAGGACCTACCTTACGCCCTACAAGCCTTCAGTCAAATCAAATTTCAAATCAAATTTATTTATATAGCCCTTCGTACATCAGCTGATATCTCAAAGTGCTGTACAGAAACCCAGCCTAAAACCCCAAACAGCAAGCAATGCAGGTGTAGAAGCACGGTGGCTAGGAAAAACTCCCTAGAAAGGCCAAAACCTAGGAAGAAACCAAGAGAGGAACCAGGCTATGTGGGTTGGCCAGTCCTCTTTTGGCTGTGCCGGGTGGAGATTATAACAGAACATGGCTAAGATGTTCAAATGTTCATAAATGACCAGCACGGTCAAATAATAACAATCACAGGCAGAACAGTTGAAACTGGCGCAGCAGCACGGCCAGGTGGACTGGGGACAGCAAGGCCTCAGTCCAGCCTCTCTCAGCCTATTGCGGACAGTCTGAGCACTGATGGAGGGATTGTGCGTTCCTGGTGTAACTCGGGCAGTTGTTGTTGCCATCCTGTACCTGTCCTGCAGGTGTGATGTTCGGATGTACTGATCCTGTGCAGGTGTTGTTACATGTGGTCTGCCACTGCGAGGACAATCAGCTGTCTATTCTGTCTCCCTGTAGCACTGTCTTAGGCGTCTCACAGTACTGACATGCAATTTATTGCCCTGGCCTCATCTGCTGTCCTCATGACTCCTTGCATCATGCCTAAGGCACATTCACGCAGATGAGCAGGGACCCAGGGCATCTTTCTTTTGGTGTTTTTCAGAGTCAGTAGAAAGGCATCTTTAGTGTCCTAAGTTTTCATAACTGTGACTTGAATTGCCTACAGTCTGTAAGCTATTAGTGTCTTAATTACCGTTCCACATGTGCATGTTCATTAATTGTTTATGGTTCATTGAACAAAAGCATGGCAAACAGTGTTTAAACCCTTTACAATAAAGATCTGTGACGTTATTCAGATTTGTATGACGTATCTTTGAAAGACAGGGTCCTGAAAAAGGGACATTTATTTTTTTGCTGAGTTTATGTCCCAAAATGGCATTCTGTCCCCTATATAGTCCACTACTTTTGACCAGAGCTCTAGTGCATTATATAGGGAATAGGCTGCCCCTTTGAGCACAGACCCTGTTCTGTTCACACAGAGACACTTTTTTTCTGGTTGTGATTTTTTCTGACAGTGATATTCAATGAATTCACTGAATCCAAACTCTGTCCTGGGGACCCCAAGGGGTGCAGGTTTAGTTTTTTGCCCTAGCACTACACAGCTGATTCAAATAACCAACTCAAGCTTTGATTATTTGAATAGGCCGGTGCTGATGATGGACAATAACACCCAGCAACAGTCACCAAAGTTTAAAGCTTAAAACCAGCATATTAAATTGTTTGGTGACAGAATTGGTGGAAACAATTAAATACTGAATGTGTTCCTTGGTAAAGATTGCCACTCCACCACCTTTGGAAGATCTGTCTGGCCAAAAAAGGTTATAACCAGAAAGGTTAACATCAGTTTTCAAAACACTCTTTCTTTACCAAGTCTCAGTAATGGCCAACACATCTGGTTTGGAGCTGTGAACCCACACTTTCAATTTATCCATTTTAGCTAATAAGCTTCTACTGTTAACCTGCAGAAAACCCAGGCTTTTACAAGAGCAGAAATCAGTGAAATAGATATCAGAGCACAAGTCAGAATTGGGGCTAGCAACAGTAGATGGGCCAGTGTGTACATGCACATTTCCAGATATCATCAACAGTAATACAATCAGGGTACGGCAGAGGACAGGGAGAGCTCTGCAGTGTTGATTTTTTTTTACAGTGGTGTATAGTAGTTAAGTAAAAATACTTTAAAGTACTGCTTAATTCGTTTTTTTAGGTATCTGTACTTTACTATTTTTCTTTTTGCCAACATTTCCTTTTACTTGACTACATTCTGATAGAAAATAATGTACTTTTAACTCCATACATGTTCCCTGACACCCAAAAGTACTTAAATTTTGACAGGAAAATGGTCCAATTCACACACTTATCAAGAGAACATCCCTGGTCATCCCCACTGCCTCTGATCTGGCGGACTCACTGAACACAAATGCTTCATTTGTAAATTATGTCTGAGTGTGCCCCTGGCTATCCGTTAATAAAAAAAACAAGAACAATTGTGCCGCCTGGTTTGCTGAATATACAGAATTTAAAATGATTTATACTTTTACTTTTACTTTTGATACTTAAGTATATTTGAAACCAAATACCTTTAGACTTTTACTCAAGTAGTATTTTACTGAGTGACTTTTACTTGAGTCATTTTCTATTAAAGTATCTTTACTTTTACTAAAGTATGACAATTGAGTACTTTTTCCACCACATATTTTTTATGACATTTGAATGTGCATCAGATGGCAACAAGATCATGTTGTACAGCAATTTGTCAGGTAAATGGAATACAAAGCTGCTGAGAGGTGGTTAGAATAGGATGGGAGGCAGAGAGTCTGTGTAATCAATAGAGAGTCAGAGTCCCGAGTGTGAGAACTAACATAGTCTGTCCCATGGTTGGGTAAACAAGCAATAAACAAGCAACAAGCAGCAAGTAAACAAGCAACACGTTCATAGTCAAGAAAAAAAACATAACGACTTGGGGCTAGCCATTCTAAGTTCAAAGAGTCACTCTCCTCAACGAAATAACTTGAGAGAGTAGCTCTCTGAGTCAAGTAGGGTTTAAAAGTATGAGATAAAATAAATAAATAGCAGGCCTATACTAGTTAATTAAAGCGTATCTCAGTAAGCTCACATAATAAGCTTCACTAGTTAATTAGCCTACCTAAAGATGACACCACAACGCTCCTGGGCCACATACAGCAGGAAAACAATGTGGAATGTTCCAGATAGAAAGGTCACAGAGCTGGTATGATTCCTTATTTTACATGTCAGAGAGGATTCTTGGTTCTTTATAACCTATTTGCAGATGTAGGTGTAATGAACACGATAGGAGACAGAGAACTGGTTTCAAGCGCAGAGTGTTTATTGGAATGGGCCATAGGAGGAGGCAGATAGCTGGGTCCAGGGGCAGGCAGAAGGTCATACATATCGGCAGTGAATAGGCAAAAGGCGTCATGAGCGAGGCAGTCAAAAACTATCATACACAGGAGGAGTAACGGATGAGGAAAAACCAGGGCTCCGAAAGAAGTGTGTCTCAAAACAAACAATACTTCACAGTGATGGGGTGCAAGGAACTCAACTAAATATTGTGGGATGATGACATGCAGGTGTGTGAACAGGTGATTAGAATGTTGGTGATTGGGATCTGGTGAGTGAGCTGGAATGTGGGCTGCGTTCCGGGGATCTAAGTGTTTGGGAGTGTGAGTTGGACGCAGACGTTACAGTAGGATCTTAATTTGAGCCTGTTTGCTACAGCAGGAAATTAATCCTGCAGCAACTGGAAATACGAATTATTATGTACAGTTGAAGTTGGAAGTTCACATACACCTTAGCCAAATACATTTAAACTCAGCTTTTCACAATTCCTGACATTTAATCTTCGTAAAAATTCCCTGTTTTAGGTCCGTTAGGATCACCACTTTATTTCAAGAATGTGAAATGTCAGAATAATAGTATATAGAAGGATTTATTTAGGATTTTATTTCTTTCATCACATTCCCAGTGGGTCAGAATTTTACATACTCTCAATTAGTATTTGGTAGCTTTGCTTTTAAATTGTTTAACTTGTGTCAAACGTTTTGGGTAGCCTTCCACAAGCTTCCCACAATCAGTTGGGTGAATTTTGGCCCATTCCTCCTGACAGAGCTGATGTAACTGAGTCAGGTTTGTAGGCCTCCTTGCTCGCACACGCTTTTTCAGTTCTTCCCACAAATATTCTATAGGATTGAGGTCAGGGCTTTGTGATGGCCACTCCAATATCCTGACTTTGTTGCGCTTAAGCCATTTTGCCACAACTTTGGAAGTATGCTTGGGGTCATTGTCCATTTGGAAGACCCATTCGTGACCAAGCTTTAACTTCCTGACTGATGTCTTGAGATGTTGCTTCAATATATCCACATAATTGTCCTCCTCATAATGCCATCTATTATGTGAAGTGCATCAGTCCCTCCTGCAGAAAAGCACCCCCACAACATGATGCTGCCACCCCCGTGCTTCACGGTTCGGATGGTGTTCTTTGGCTTGCAAGCCTCCCCCTTTTTCCTCCAAACATAACGATGGTCATTATGGCCAAACAGTTCTATTTTTGTTTCATCAGACCAGAGGACATTTCTCCAAAAAGTATGATCTTTGTCCCCATGTGCAGTTGCAAACCGCAGTCTGTTTTTTTTTTATGGCGGTTTTGGAGCAGTGGCTTCTTCCTTGCCGAGTGGCTTTTCAGGTTATGTCGATATAGGACTCGTTTTACTGTGGATATAGATACTTTTTTACCTGTTCCCCTCCAGCATTTTCACAAGGCCCTTTGCTGTTGTTCTGGGATTGATTTGCACTTTTCGCACCAAAGTACGTTCTTCTCTAGGATACAGAACGTGTCTCCTTCCTGAGCAGTATGACGGCTGTGTGGTCCCATGGTGTTTATACTTGCGTACTATTGTTTGTACAGTTGAATGTGGTACCTTCAGGCGTTTGGAAATTGCTCCCAAGGATGAACCAGACTTGTGGAGGTCTACAATTTTCTTTCTGAGGTCTTGGCTGATTTCTTTTGATTTTCCCATGATGTCAAGCAAAGAGGCACTGAGTTTGAAGGTAGGCCTTGAAATAGATCCACAGGTACACCTCCAATTGACTCAAATTATGTCAATTAGCCTATCAGAAGCTTCTAAAGCCATGACATCATTTTCTGGAATTTTCCAAGCTGTTTAAAGGCACAGTCAACTAAGTGTATGTAAATGTCTGACCCACTGCAATTGTGATACAGTGAGTTATAAATTAAATAATCTGCCTGTTAACAATTGGTGAATGAATGACTTGTGTCATGCATAAAGTAGATGTCCTAACCGACTTGCCAAAACTATAGTTTGTAAACAAGAAATTTGTGGAGTGGCTAAAAAACTAGTTTTAATGACTCCAACCTTAGTGTATGTAAACTTCCGACTTCAACTGTAGATTATAATTAATGGAAACGTTTGTAGGGGTTGATACATAGCTGACTAATCCTCTCCAGAGAATGTCTGTATTGATACGACAGCTCCCCTTCATATGTTCCAAAATGGCATTCTGTCCTCTATATAGTGCACTTCTTTTGAAGTGGGAAGTTCTGCCCCTTTGAGCACAGACCCTGTTCTGTTCACACAGAGACACTTTTCTTCTGGTTGCTGTGATGAGGAGACAGTGATATTCAATGAACTCACTGAACCCAGACACGTTTGGTAGGATAATTGTTGGGCCAATCCCAGACACTCTCCCTCTGCACCTAGGAAGGTGCATTTTATCCACCCTCACAGTTCTAATGTTGTAGTGTGATGTAACGTTTGTGAATCCCATTTTTCTGAAAATGCACACAGCAGGGGAGGCCTAGATGAAAGTGGATATGCAATAACAATGTGTGTCTATATGGTCTGTATGGAAGTGTTTTAAAGTGCTGTGTTTTTTATGTGTTAAAGTGCTTTCCTGCATGTGTGGGTGACACAGATACAGGCAGTGTGAAGCAGGGCTTGGACACCATAGTAGGAGACATGGGGTGAGAGGTGCCTTATCATGACTGGCCATACAGGCCCTCGGTCCCCTCTCTCATCAACCAGCTCCAGATTATCACTCTCCATATAATCTCTGTATTATCTTCCTTTAAAGAAGGACACTGGACTGGGCAGGCAGGACCAGAGCAGGTCTGACTGCAGCACACCGGGATTAGCTTAATTTGTAATATGGGAGATGAACACACACACACACACACATGCACACATACAGTATCCTAGAGTTTCACAGATTAGTGGATTAAGGATGAATGGGGATTTTTCCACTCAGATGTGATACACTTGGAACACTTTGTTCTTCCTCCTCTCTCTCACTCTCTCTCTCTCTCTAATCCTCCCCTATTCCAAATGCAAGAATGGAACTGGTTTATTAATCTTGTTCAATGACAGCGTTTCCCAAACTCAGTCCTGGGGACCCCAAGGGGTGCACGTTTTGTTTTTTGCCCGAGCACTACACAGCTGATTCAAATAATCAACTCATCATCAAGCTTTGATTATTTGAATCAGATGTCTAGTGCTACAGCAAAAGCCAAAATGTGCACTCCTTCAGGTCCCCAGGAATGAGTTTGGGAAACGCTATTCTACGGAGTGTGTGTTGTCTGCATCCAGTCATATAGCGTGAGGAGAGGTCAGGAACCTAAGCTGACACCAAAATGCTCCTGGGCCACGTACATCAGGAAAACAATGTGGAATGTTCCAGATAGAAAGGTCACAGAGCTGGTATGATTCCTTATTTTACATGTCAGAGAGGATTGTTGGTTCTTCATAACCTATTTGCAGATGTAGGATCTTAATTTGAGGCATTTTTCCACAGCAGGAATATAATCCTGCAGCCACTGGAAATGTGAATTATTATGTAGATAATAATTAATGGACATTTTTGTACGGGCTGATACATTTGTCTTTTAAGGGAAAATCAAGTTTGGAATTTCAAAGTGGAAATTCCAAACTTCAGAAGCCTTTTTAAACCTCAAACACACTACAAGTTTTACATTACCTGCATTGCAGGAAAGTTCTCCTGCAACAGGGTGATCAAAAACGGTGATTTGAGCATTTCACAATGTTTTGCCCTGACGAATGCACCCTGAATCTGTTCCATTCTGACCAATCGTCTCTTTCAGGCTAGTGCGGAAGTCAGATCCACTTTTGTCAAAGAAATATTCAGCGACTCGAGAGCAAGGCTACACAACCCTGCTATATTTACCTGACGGTACCTGTGTCTCAGATTAAGTATGGACTCGAACAGCTCTCCAAACCCTTTCCATGGCACCTGAACCTGAATAGGTGAGTAAGAATGAAGGAGGATCAGCATTGGTTAATTAACTCAGTTTAGGCGTGCGGGGAAAGCAGACTCTCTTATTGTAGTCGACTGGTTGTCCGCAGGGACGCTGTTAGTGCTGCTCATGTCCTATCCTTACTGGAACGAGTTGGTGCATAATTTGTAGGTATATGGACACACAACCATATACACACACATTTTTGTAAGCACTCACTTTTCGCTACTTATTTATACCATAGGAGGCTGCTGAGGGGAGGACGGCTCATAATAATGGCCGGAACGAAGCAAATGGAATGGCATCAAACACATAGAAGTCCACTTACTGTATTCTGCTCCAGCCATTACCACGAGCCTGTTCTCCCTAATTAAAGAGCCACCAACCTCCTGTGATTTATACCCTATTGAACTGCACGCTATCTGATTGATGTACGGATCAGAAGCGTGGACCCTCACCATGGACCCTCACACCTCATCTGGACGCCTTTGATGCCAAATGCCTCCGCCGCGTACTGGGCATAGCATGCCACGACTACATCCCAAACTCCACAATAAGAGGAAGACCGAGAGCCAGGTGCTCCGACCAGTTGGATGATGACCTTCTCAACCCGGGACTCAACACGACATCAGCCTGGGACCTGGCCCAGAACAGAACGTCATGGAGATCCATATGTCGAGGCGGTATTCTCCAAGGAGAACGAAGATGAGTGAGTGAGCCTCTTGAACCTATAAAAGCATTTACATTTGATCATGTCTCCGCTGTTTAAGATCCTCTTGCAGGTCACAACACTCCACATAACATCTCAGCTCAACACATGTATAAGATATGCATGACACATTTAACATCTTATCTCAGAGCAACTTACAGTAGTGAGTACATACATTTTCATACTGGTCCCCCTTGGGAATCGAACCCACAATCATGCCGTTACCAACTGAGACACACGGGACCTCAGCTGTTATTGCTGAGCTGCACAGCCCACACTAGTCACAGAGGCCATGGCACCCTATTTCCTGTATAGTAGACTACTCTATGGGGCCTGGTCAAAAGTAGTGCACTAAATAGGGAATAGGGTGCCATTATCTCAGGTTCTTGATAGTGTTGAATGCTCTGTACAGCCATGTCTGTCTGTCTGTCTACTCAGGTGTTATGTGTGTATACCAATGTGTCACTTGTGTGATGTCTCCAGTGGAATACAAATTATTTCTGTGTCAGAAACAGATCTTTTTATAATCTGCTTCAGTGTCTGTTTTCTACACTCAGGAGAGGCACACACACACACGCACACACACACGCACACACACACAAACACACATGAAGACACACACAGACACACACACCTACAGACACAGATACACATACACATACATATTCATATGTGAATAAATCCTATAGTCCATACATTTACACCGATGAATCTAGCCAGCTTGCGAGTCTTCGCATCAACACTTGGATACTATAATTACATTTGTTATAAGATAACTCTTTGTTTCTATGTAGAGGCGTATAGGACTCATGAGCTGTTTATAGCAATTATCGTGCCAGCTTTAATTCATCAAGACTATATTAGAGATTATAAGGTTGGAACCTGTGCATATTTTAATGCAATGTGTTTGGTGTAGATAACATTCATCAATACAAAATAATGAATAGTCAATCAAAATTAGGAATGCATTTACTCAAATCAACTAATACGATTTATTAGTCACAAAATAAGTGACACTCAAACAATTACGGTGTACGTGAAATACATGACAAAATACAAAAGAGTAAATTACTATCACCAATAGGCTAAGATGTATGTGGTTAGATGTGTCTTCAGTTCAGAATAATCTCTAAGAGGAAAGCACTGTGTCTGATACACACAGGAAGCTTGCTAACAACATTTCAAACATAAAAAGATATGAAATAACCTATGAGTCTAAAACTATGGCATACTGCTTATACCAGGAGATTGCATTACAGTGTCTCCATAAACTGTCACACCCTATTCTGTTCACCTGTCTTTGAGCTTGTCTCCACCCCCCTTCAGGTGTCGCCCATCCTCCCCATTATCCCCTGTGTATTTATACCTGTGTTCTCTGTTTGTCTGTTGCCAGTTCGTTTTGTTCGCCCTTCTGGACCCTTTGCACCCTCTCTGGATTACTAACCCCTGCCTGTCTTTAACCTGTCATTTGCCTGTCCCACTTTTGTTTCTTCGACACTGTCTGCATCTGGGTCATACTTGAAACTTGATATAAACAGAGTTTCAACCCCAATTGTATTCTTCCCAGAGAGCCACATCTCAGTAACTCTCATCATCTAATTAACATCACTTTGTTTGGCCAAAACAATAAACAAAAGTCATAAAAACACCACATGTTTTCTTGAATCAAATCATCACAACTCTTATTTTTCTTGTGTTTCTTCCCTGCCAAAATCAAGGTTAAATATATATATATATACATTCCATTTAAATTTGTGTCACTCCCTCTTTGAACAGATTAGCCTTTGTAAAAAGAAATCCATACCAGTACAATAAAATGTACAATGCTTTATGAACTCCTGAAACTCTCAGGGTCTTTGGGAATGTCCTGCCCCAGAGAAAACCACGGATAAAGTGTGTTTGACTCTTGTGACAGCCAACATATGGTCAGCCATCCGAGGTGTCATAAAACATGATGAAGTCATCATGCTGGGCCTCGGTGCCTGCAACTCGCTAGACGCGAGTATCACCTTCTCTCATTTTACACCACTCACACACGCACACGCACACACTACTTAAGGGTAGAAAAACAATTCTGGGAGGGTCTTCAGACAGACAACTCACCCAACAAATCACAAATTTAATTTAAGTGCGTGGGGTTTAAAATGTGGCCAGGAATTGTGCTGGTGAAAAAGAATCCCCTCGTAAATCAAATCAAATGTATTTATAAAGCCCTTCTTACATCAGCTGATGTCTCAAAGTGCTGTACAGAAACCCAGCCTAAAACCCCAAACAGCAAGCAATGCAGTTGTAGATAAGGCTCTGGGTGGATTTTGGCCTCTTCCTCTCTGCCCAACCGATGCTGGTGTTGTCAGCAGACATGTATGCTGGAACATTGTTTACATTGTGGGAGGCAACACGTCTGCCTAGGGAGACCAGCATTTCCTCATTCCCACAGTATTAGCAGGTGTGCATCTGTACGTGTGAGAAAAGGTGTGATAATGTACCTGTGTATGTATTATACATTTGTTATCAACAGGGAGAAAAAGCCTTTCCTCGAGTACACACACACACACACAGACACAAGACTAAAGAAACCTTCACACCTCTCTTTCACAGGACAAGGAGGACTTGAGAACTTGAGAAAAATGGTTTGGGTGTGAAAATACTGTTGCTCAGATACTCAGATGCTCTGCAAAAGATCACTCTCTCCTTCCTTCAACACTCTCTCTTTCACTCTCACTTTCTCTTTCCCACTCTCTCTCTTCTCTCTCTTCATCCTCTCTCATCCTCTCTCTCTCCCTTTCTCGCTCCCTCAGTACTCTCCCTTTTTTTAAGCACATACAATACAAGTGTCACATTAGGAATGAGTGCAGAGTGAAAAATGAATGTTATCCTCCCATGAATGCAACCATCCAACCAACAGGGAGGGAGTTGGCTCACTGAATAGCAACGTCATGTCCTATTCCTGATGCATTTCAACAAAAGCCATCCTAAATGGTCCTGTGGAACACGGCCATTAATTGGATGCTTCAGCCTCATTAGTGCCATCACACGAAATGGATCTGAGGAAAAGATCCATCAATTAATGCTTGAGTCTCGTTTGGAATCTGATGGGAGAACATTGCACTGATGTTTTGGTTGTTGTCAGGGTGAAAAGGGGAGAGAGGGAAATAGAAAATGAGTGAGATTAATGAAGAGAAAAAGAGAGAGAGAGAGAGCGGGAAGAGAGAGAGAAAGATGGACAGAGAGAGAGATAGAAAGACAGGGAGAGGCCATATAACGAGGAACATTCGAGTGAACTCTTGTCGTCAGAATGTGGCTCTGTTTGTGTTTCCAAACCTCCAGTGCAGAAGCACACGCAGCACGTGTCTCTGGCCATTAATATGCACTCAGCCACATCACATCACTGAAAGGCCAGGGAGTGACTGCAATTTCATTTCCCAAGAAGAATCCCCCCCCCCCGCGCACTCTCAGAGAAGTTCATTTAAAATGCCCTCCAACCACGACTTAGCCTCAATTGTATTTGAAGGAAACGGACGTGTTGGAGAGTGAAAATGTAGAGGAAATATTTCTGATGAAGCAGGAAATGACACCGCAACGTTCGGAATGTGAAATGTCACATGTCATTCATTGGTCTTTTCATTGTGTTCTCAGTCTAAAGGACCTCACAACCCCGATCACAGCCTGGCTGATTCCCTATAAGGAGAATAGAGAGGGAGTGGTAGGTTGAAAGCCAAGCCTGTAACTCCTGATGAAGATCAGTGAAATGATGGAGATACGTTTCTGCTGGATAATGTGGGAGCCGACACAATAGAGAGAGCCTGTGGAATCAAGGACATTTAATTTGATAGATATGGGGGAGTGATGTCATAGATCACGTTGAAGCTCACACACTCTCTCTCTCTCTCTCTCTTGCTCTCTCTCTTTATCGCTTTCTCTCTCCCTCTCTCTCTTTCTTTCTCTCTCTTTAACTGCCTAAAAAAGGGGCAAAAGACAGTGATTGAGAGAACACCTATTTTGCCCTCTCTGTGTCTTTGCCTTGCTTTGAAGGAGATGGCTGTTTGTTAATCAGTGCTCTGTAATAGGGCATCATTAAGTCATTTATAATCATTCATTGACAACAGAACTTTTTTTTGTGTCCCTCTCTCTTGTTCTTCAGGTGTTTTTGTTTTTGTACTGTCTTTCTGTGCCATACTTTTGATAAGAATCTCTGGTTCTCTCGCCCTGTGTGTCTCTAGAACTCCTGGGCCTGTAGTCATAACTCACCTCTGAGTAGCTGATCTAGAATCATATCCTGCCTGTCCATATCATCTGATTTATTATGGTCTAAAAGACAAAACTGATCAGCACTTACTAGTCTGCTGCAATACCAAACCCCAGGTGTGTGTTCTGTCCAGCCTCCTGCCTTCAGCTGCTCGTTTCTCCTTGTGTCTTTTGTCTATGAATAACTCACAGGAGAGAGGAACTACTGCCTATCAACAGGGAGACGTGCTATGAATGGACCCTTTTTTTCACATTTTACAGAGATGATCTTTTGGTGGAAGAGAGTGGGTAGGGGAAGTAAGTGAGTATGTGTGTGTGTGTGCGTGCCTCTATACTTTTGTGTGTGTGTGTGTGTGTTGCCGTTGTGTTTCTATTTGGCCGTGCAATACTGTGCTGTGGGAACCACAGACCCTTTCAGTGAAGGGTCAGAAAGACTGCTTTCCCCCCCTGAGGAGCGGCCGTCTGGCTCAGGAGAAAACAGCAGAAAACAAACCCTCCTAACGTGGTGACTCACTGGCTGTTAAAAGGCGATTATGTTTCTCTTTTTCCTCTCCTCCCTCCCCCTTCCCTCCTCTCCCGGTTTGGTCGGCAGGTAAGGAAATCTCCTCTCTCACCACCGACAGCCATTGTCTGGAGAGGCCAGACACATTTGGCCTGACAGAAATTACATTTATTTGAGTGGCTGTGTTGGGGAGCTGGGGGGGGATGAACAGAAGTTGGATGAGTTATGTGTGTCTGGTATAGAGAGGGAAGATGGAGCTATTGAGAGACATTTAATAACAGGGGCAACCTATCATCACACTGTCCGACTGGGGGTATCAAGTGAATAGTTCCACAATACTTGAGCAGAGTGCTTATTTCAGCCTATGGTTATGCTGAGGCCCTCAGGAGTGAAAGGAATGATGTGAAAATATAATACAGCTAGCTGGCTGAGCCAACAGCTCTGTCATCCATCCTCTCCCCACAGACGGAGACCACAAACACACAATTAAAGCCAATTCTGGACACTGGCTACATCTCATCTCACACATCTCACACTGGCTAACAGATATCTCACACACCTCTTTAACTAGAGGGGGATAAAAATATACTAACTGGGAGAGAGAACAAATGATATGATAAAGACGTATGTGCTCGGGTAGGTTTTACACACGCGCACACACAGGACTAGAGGATAACACGTTAAAAGGAAATGAAGAGGTGCTGATTAAGAGGGAGAGAAAACCACTAGCAGATGGAAAAAGAGGCTTTACCTGATTGTCACTTCTTTTCTCCTGGGAACAAGAAGCCCTTTGTGATAAGTGTTAGTGTTCCCACACAAATACTTAGCGCACGCACGCACGCACGCACGCACGCACGCACGCACACACACACACATAAAATGGTGAAAGACTACAGCCACCCCAGTCATAGACTGTTTTCTCTGCTATAAGATTTCTGAACAATTAATCAAATGAAAGACTACAGCCAGTCATGGACTGTTTTATTTATAAGATTTCTGAACAATTAATCAAATGGCCACCGGACTATTTACATTGACCCCCCTGTTTTTACACTGCTGATACCCACTGTGTATTATCTATGCAAGTACATGTACAAATTACCATGACTAACCTGTACCCCCACACATTGACTCGGCACCCCCTGTATATAGCCTTGTTATTGTTATTTTATTGTGTTACTTTTTATTACATTTTTTACTTTAGATTATTAAGTAAATATTTCCTTAACTCTATTTCTTGAACTGCATTGTTGGTTAAGTGCTTGTAAGTAAGCATTTCACGGCAAGGTTGGCACATGTGACAAATCCGATTGATTTGATTTGATTGTCTTCTCCTCCTACAAGTGCTTGCAGTGTTTCTGATCTGAATCCACTACTGCAAAACAGCAGCACACCCATTCACTTTCTCTTTCTCTCCCCCTTTCTCCCTCTCGCTCTAAAAACCAAATGACTCTCCTGATTGGAATTGTTCACTAATTGAACAGCTCTTAGTGACAAATGACAGTGTGAAGTGGTGAATCTTGGGAAATAGGCCTGTCAACGAGCATCAGCGTCTAACGATCTCAGAACGTGTGTGCGTGCGTGTATGTGTGTGTGCGTGTGCATCCGTGTATGTGTGGGTGTGACTGTGTGAGTGCGTATATGTGTGCGTGCGTGTATATGTGTTTGTGTGTGTGCTTGCTTACGTGCAAGTGCGCGCGTATGTGCGTCAGTGTCTGTCTGTCTCTATGGATCTAATTACTGTCTTATCTCAGTACGACTTGGCATCTCTGTCTCAGTAGTAGAGTACAGCACTGTAGTGGTTTTGTTCTGGCTGAAAGTTACGTCTCAAAGTGCATCTCTGATTACGTTGTTCCTTTCCAACGGGTTGTGTTTACTCTGCGACTGTCAATTTATACAGCAACTGTGCGTGCATTGTATCTAGTTTGTCAGACTGACTCAGTATTTGAGGTGTATTTCATTATGTGTTACGTACGCCTCTAGGAAGAGGGAACGCAACACCCTGCTTCAACTCAACTCCCCGTGGAGTGAAAGAGGTATTGGGGTTGTAGGTGCGAGTCAGGATGACAAAGGCAGAGAGTGGTACCGTTTACAAGGAATTTATTCCATTACACTGTAATTTTGGGGAAAAGGGGCTGGACGGAACCAAAGCAAAGAAAGTAAATCTCAAAGCCCCCTCTCCTATCTTACCGGCTACCCACAACTTACCTAATTTAGCACCACCTGGTGCCCTAACCAAAATACAGAGGGTGGTCCGCCCAGGTCTTACCTAGTGTGCCTAGACAGTGAATATACTACGGGTATATGTATGCCCGCAGGCCTCTTGCCTAAGCACTCCCTAGGTGCCTTCCCCTTCCCCCCTGGGAACAAAAACAGAACAAAACATTTCAATAATTAAAACCACTGCATCCTATTGGCACACACATACCTCAGAAGCCCCAGCTACACAACACTTAACAAAACTCTGAGCAACAACTAACACAGAATTTACCCATCAGCTCCCCAGCAACAATCAACACAGGACACACTCATCATCACTCAACAGAACACTGGCTTATATAGCTTCAGAAGGAGTCGGTCATTGAAGACAGCTGCGTCCTCTGACGAGAGGGCAGGGTCCGCTCCAATTAGCAATGGGGTCCGACCAATCAGCTGCTTGGGGGAATTCAGGAAGCCATCCTGAAACACACACATACTGTACATACAAATACACAAACCACAACACAGGAACTGGGGAATGTAACATCATGTTATTCATGATATGATTTATAATATATCAACATATTCATCTTACATACAGTCTGTGATTTCACTGGTGTTCTGTCCATCAGTGTGTCTGGTTGTGTTTCAGGTGTTTGGATAGGGATAGGACTGAGAGGTAAGTTTAGTTATGGATCAGACAGGCAAACTCTCTGGCTAAATCATGTTTCATGATTTAGGTAAAGTACAATGTAATTAACTTCTTTCAACCCACCCCTGTTTTCCTTTTCTCACGAAGGAAAAAAATCTAAACCTGCACTGTAATCTTTAATCATGCTTCATTTTCTTCTTAAATAGTAATTGGTTCATATTAAACAGCTTGTAGTGGCAAACAACAGGGGGTTCACCCTGTCTTCAGCTGGGAGGCAGGATAGACAGACCCTCTCTCTCTGTATTTCTGTATCCTCTGTCTCTCTCTTGCTCTCTCTCATTGCACTACTGTGAGGACTAATGAGAAGGAATAGATACAAAATATGACAAAACCCAAACAGAGCTGTGTTGAGGGGATGATCCCATTCAGAGAGCGAAAAGACATGACAGGAGAGAGCGAAGAAGAGAGCAAAGATGCAGCATGAATTATGCCTTTTGGACTAGTTAGCAGGAGATCAGCAGTGTCTGCAGACACTGAATGCATGAATGTTGATTCTGAATGAATGTCTAGTACTCTGAGGCAGAACACCAGAACATGACAGTGCTGCAGGCCATGTTCTGGCTCACTAATAAAAATACAAATAGCTATATTCAAAATGCATAGCTTCCTCTATCCACATCTCCCCCTCTGCCTCTCTCTCTCTAACACACCAACAAAAAGACACACACACACACACACACACACACACACACACACACACACACACACACACACACACACAACCCCCCATACCTGCACACCACCCTCCACACACATACACACACTACCACCCCATACACGCACACTAAATCCCCCTATACGCACACGTTCACTAAAAACATCTATTTTGCTCCTACCCCAACCACTTCTACAGTCCACCCCCACACACGCAAATACAAAATATACAAACATGTGAGTCACATCATCACATGTAAATGGAAGATAGGTCTCTCTCTCTTTTTCTATCCCCCCCCTCCTCCCTCCTCCTCCAACTGTTACGTGGTGTTTCTGTTCCTCCTCGTTCAGGCTCACACACATACAGAGAGAAGAGGGGTCGGGGGGCATTACACGCACATGATGAGACTCAGGCCACCATAAAGAGGCAGCTTCAAGGCGAAAACAAAAAATGCATACTGGCTTTCTTCGACAATTTGTTCACGCAACTAAACACAGCCTGAACACGGGCACGATTGATCAGTCAGTCCGATACAAAAATAGTCTATTTTTTCACCACACGTTTTTCTGTGTCACATCTCCCAGTAGAATACATCAACCAGTCTCATTCTGAAAGGGCAAACGGAGCCACGCTCGCCCCAGGGAGAGAGCTGTATCTGCCATGTCGTATGACATTGCAAAGTTAGACCTGTTTAATGGACTCCAGTGCACATGTCTCTGTGTAGTTTTCCTGGTGTGTTTGTCCTTTGCTTATAATCCTTAATGCAAACATTAATTTGCTTGTGGGAATCACATTTCTGAAGTGTCTCGCATCTTCCTCTTCCTCGAAATGAAGCAGTGTGTAAATGTATTGCTAGGCGGTTTAGAGGGGATAGTGTGTGTGTGTGTGCGTGAGCGTGAGCGTACGTTTGTGTGCAAGCATGAATCAGCCGGGGTAGATAGGAAGTGCAGCAGCAATTAACGTAATTAATGCACAATGAATGCAGAGGTTGGTCGATGCCAGTCAGTTAGATGCTGTGGATACATCTCTGACGGATAAGGGCTTATTCTCACGCCTAGTAACATGACGCACAATACAGCAGGGAAATCTGTCTCTAAAGTAGGTCATAGATGATCGACAGGTAGAAATGGATGAGCTGAAGAGACAACGCAGTGAGTAAAGGGGGAGAGAGAGATGGATAGAGGGAGTGAGTGGTATCGAGAGAGGGGGGGGTCGTGAAAGAGAGAGGGAGGGAGAGAGAGCGAGGGAGGAAGAGAGAGGGCGACAAAGGTGAATGATTCCTCGTATAATTCACATTACTGCAAGTGTTGCGTCGTGATTTTGATACACTTGATCTAATAGGCTGAATCCACTGGGAACACATAACTTAACAAGACATCGTGTCCTTCCTTATCACCCGGTCTGTGATTATAATACAGGCCTACACTAAGAATGACGAGTCATACGTTCACAGCTTGCACTGTAGATTTCACACACAAAGCCTTATGCCTATGTCCTCATTCTACCTTGCTTCTCTAGCTAATGTGCATGGACACACACACTAAATGCAATTATCGGAGTGCATAATATACATACTAATCCATCGGGCCATCAATCACAAGGCGGAGCCTGGCAGATATGGCTAATTGCATTATGAACAGTTTTTTAGCAGATGCTCTTATCCAGAGCGACTTAAAGGAGCAATTAGGGTTAAGTGCCTCAACAGATTTTTTCACCTGAATACGTGACATGTCTATGTGGCTGCCTATCGAATCAATGATCCTGTGGTGCCAGGGGGGAAAAATGTATTGTTCGGTGTAGCCTACCTGAACCTGCATGAACCGTCCTTGCGCTCTCTCCCAGCTCGGATAGAACGTTTTTTTGTAAAAAAAAAACAGTATTAATGCCAAATAATACAGGCAGTCCACTCTCAAAACACTAGTTTTTTGGGATCTTGATTTGATCACTCTTTTTCTGCTGTGAATTTTTCTGCACAGCAGGAAATGCAAACTTGTGGTGTATTTAGGGTTTAAAAGGGTTTCTAAAGTTTAATTTCCACTTTAAAATGTAAGACTTCATTTGCCCTAACAGAAAATGTATCAAGCCTAGAATTCTTAAAAATGAATTATTATCCATGTTAAAACTCAGTTCCTGTTTCTGCAGGATTATTTACCTCTGTATACCTTGTTTCATTACGCAGTACAGCCTATTACGGAGGGGTCATACCACGGATCACTTAGCTATTGGACCCCTTTAGGTATTAAAAATGTATCTAAAAAAATATTTGGCACTAAACAACTTCCATATATAGTTCCATTCATTGTTTTACTGGTACTGGGCTTCCTTCAGAGGACATTCATGTGTTTGTGAGAGACTCACCTTTCCATAGAGGGGTCAAAATAATTTATAGGCTAAACCCTTCAGATGCTGCAGACGTTTTCGTGAGAAGATCCATTCTCGGGATGTCTCATGATCTGAAAAACATCTCTGTTGCTGTGTCACCTTTCACTGCAGACGTGGAAAGGTGACATCAGTGGATTTGGTGGATTGAGACGCAGCCCATGCAAAATACAGAAACTCAGCAAAAAAAGAAACGTCCTCTCACTGTCAACTGCGTTTATTTTCTTTACTCGCTTTGAGGACAATACAGTGCCACTGACACAGCCCGCTACCAAAACCTGCAGGCTCTCCTTCAATGCAGCCAACACATTTAAATGTGTTAACCCTTGCAAGGCTGCCGGCCCAGATGGCTTCCCTAGCCGCATCCTCAGAGCATGCGCAGACCAGCTGGCTGGTGTGTCTACAGACATATTCAATCAATCCATATCCCAGTCTGCTGGTCCCACATGCTTCAAGAGGGCCACCATTGTTCCTGTTCCAAAGAAAGCTAAGATAACTGAACTAAATGACTATCCCCCGTAACACTCACTTCCGTCATCATGAAGTGCTTTGAGAGACTAGTCAAGGATCATATCATCTCCACCCTAGCTGACACCCTAGACCCACACCAATGTGCTTACTGTCCCAATAGGTCCACAGACAACCCAATCAAACTGCACACTGCTCTAACCCATCTGGACAAGAGGAATAACGATGTAAGAATGCTGCTCATCGATTACAGTTCAGCATTTAACACCATAGTACCCTCCAAACTCGTCATTAAGCTCGAGACCCTGGGTCTCGACCCCGCCCTGTGCAACTGGGTCCTGGACTTTCAGACGGGCTGCCCCCAGGTGGTGAGGTTAGGAAACAACATCTCCACCCCGCTGATCCTCAACACTGGGGTCCCACAAAGGGTGTGTTCTCAGCCCTCTCCTGTACTCCCTGTTCACCCATTACTGCATGGACATGCATGCTTCCAACTCAATTATCAAGTTTGCAGACGACACTACAGTGGTAGGCTTGATTACCAACAACCACGAGACGCTCTACAGGGAGGAGGTGAGAACCCTCAGAGGGTGGTGTCAGGAAAATAACCTCACACTCAACGTCAACAAAACAACGGAGATGATCGTGGACTTCAGGAAACAGCAGAGGAAGCACCCCTCTATCCACATCGACGGGATAGTAGTGGATCGACGGGATAGTAGTGGAGAAAGTGGAAAGTTTTAAGTTCCTCGGGGTACACATCACGGACAAACTGAAATAGTCCACCCACACAGATAGTGTGGGGAAGAAGGCACAACAGCGCCTCTTTTACCTCAGGAGACTGAAGAAATATGTCTTTTCACCTAAAACACTCACACACTTTTACAGATGCACAATCAAGAGCATCCTGTCGGGCTGTATCACCGCCTGGTACGGCAACTGCGCCGCCCACAACCGCAAGGCTCTCCAGAGGGTAGTGAGGTCTGCACAACGCATCACCGGGGGCAAACTACCTGCCCTCCAGGACACCTACACCACCCGATGTCACAGGAAGGCCAAAAAGATCATAAAGGACAACATCCACCCGAGCCACTGCCTGTTCACCCCTCTATCATCCAGAAGGCGAGGTCAGTACAGGTGCATCAAAGCTGGGACCGAGGGACTGAAAGACAGCTTCTATCTCAAGGCCATCAGACTGTTAAACAGCCATCACTAACATTGAGTGGCTGCTGCCAACATACGGACTCAAATCTCTAGCAACTTTAATAATAAAAAAATTGGATGTAATAAATGTATCAGTACAATGCCACTTTATATAATGTTTACACACCCTACATTACTCATCTCATATGTATATTCTGTACGATATGATATACATATGTCTATGTAATCCACTGCATCTTGCCTATGCCGCACGGCCATCGCTCATCCATATATTTATATGTACATATTCTTGTTCATTCCTTTATACTTGTGTGCATAAGGTAGTTGTTGTGAAATTGTTGGATTACTTGTTAGATATTACTGCATGGTCGGAACTAGATGCACAAGCATTTTGCTACACTCACATTAACATCTGCTTACCATGTATATTTGACCAATACAATTTCATTTGATTTGGATGAGCCTGCAGGAAGGGTAACACATGAGGGAGGAGGATGTCTCCCCTGTAACACACAGCATTGAGATTGCCTGCAATGTCAACAAGCTCAGTCCGATGATGCTGTGACACACCGCCCCAGACCGTGACGGACCCTCCACCTCCAAATAGCACTTTCTTAGGCGTCTCACAGTACTGACATTGCAATTTATTGCCCTGGCCACATCTGCAGTCCTCATGCCTCCTTGCAGCATGCCTAAGGCACGTTCATGCAGATGTGCAGGAACCCTGGGCATCTTTCTTTTGGTGTTTTCAGAGTCAGTAGAAAGGCCACTTTAGTGTCCTAGGTTTTCATAACTGTACCCTTATTTGCCTTAACGGCCGTTCCACAGGTGCATGTTCATTAATTGTTTGTTTCATTGACCAAGCATGGGAAACAGTGTTTGAATCCTTGACAATGAAAATATGTGAAGTTATTTAGATTTTTACAAATTATTATTTATAGTTTCTTTTTTTGCTGAGTTTATATCTAGCTTTAAGAAATATATTTTTATTGTTGTTTTTTATTATGCTATTTGATTTTCTGCTTTAGAAGTTATTCAAGCTGCTATTTATAAACCTGTTAATAAAAATTACACATCAAATAGCCTAGCAATGAGGGAAAAAGGTTGAGGATAACTTTAGACCATTTATTGTTGAACTATTTCTGTTTTCGTCTGGGTAATAGCCTACACTGGTGGGCTGCAATTAAGAACATGTTTATTAAATTTAACTTGAGACTCCTCTGGTCTTCTGATGTCCTCCTGAGACATTGTGCATTTTATGTCCATTGTGCTGCACACAATTTAACTTTGTCTTGAATGATGCATGCCAAACTATACCAGAGATAAGGGACTGTTAATGTTGCAACCACACAACCCAAACACTGGTTCACCAGTATGAAGAAGATCGTAAAGCCCTTCTTTTGTTTGAACCCTCAAGTTGTCCGCTAAAGATGATCTGTTTGCATCTGCCATTTTATTGGCTGTCCAGTATCCAGACCACCTGTCCCAGAGCTTCCTATACAGTTCATCTCTTTCCATGTGTGTTGGAAAACCTCCCAAAACACAGCCAAAGCGAAGCACCTTACACACAGGTAATTTATTGATTTTCCAATGTGCCATTTTTGGTTCTGAAACAGAATGAATTATGTATTCATATGAATTATAGATGGAGTTTTACAGTGGTGATGGACTTCTTAGAGGAGAATAGTTCTCTCTCCCTCTTATTTTTCTATCCTCCCTCTCTCTTTCTCTTTCTTCCCCTCTCCCCTCCTCCTCTATTGTCTCTCTACCTGTCATCTGTGGCACCCATTACATCAGTTCATTATACAGGGTTGTTTCTGGATTTGAAATGTATTGACCTCACATTAGTCTTGTCCTGTCTTTTCTCAGAAAATCCACTTTTCGTTCTCACCCAAACACACACACACACACACACATGATTAAACACTCGCACAAGTGTTCTCAAAAAGTACAATATATAATCCATTCAGAGTGGCAACCTAACATCAATAGTGATCCAATCTACCCCCAACCAGAGAGGAAGAGTAGCCTCTTAGCCTTCTATACAGCCTCTTTCCACAAGTGTGTCTGGTATCCCAGGAGACAGGACTTTATCGCACCCTCCAATCACCACCCAGGAAAAGATAAAGATGTATTGATCTGTGGCTAATGCAAATGTATGGAGGATTCAGTCGTGATCAGATGAACCTGAAAGATCACCCCTTGCAGGGCTTTCAGCGTCGCTGCCACAGATGAGCTGCCAATGTGGTGACTATTCCTGGCTGCGTATGTTTGTGTGTCTGCGTGTGCGTGTTTGTGTGGGTTTGTCCGTGCATGTGTGTGTGTGTGTTGCTGTTGATCTGAGTGTCTGCCTTCCGTCATCTTCAGATCAATCTGTTCAGCACGGGTTGAGAAAACAGATAGAGAGATCAGATCTATAGCATTTACTTCTACTGTTGTTTTCCATCAGACTTGACCTGTGCACGGGCTGATGGTTTATCTATGTCCTGGAAAGAACACATCAACTGAACATTAGTTGTATTTCTATGGCAGACAGGTTAAGGGATTATTTGGTAAAACACTATTGTAGGTGTCCTTATTCATGCATTCACAAAGCCATAACAGCTATATAACACATTCCAACAGTAATGTATTTAACTAGGCAAGTCAGTTAAGAACAAATTCTTATTTACAATGTCATAAGTAGTTTTAAATAGTTATGAGTAATGGCATGAGATGTTGTAAAACGTGTTATAATGGGTGTTACCGTTGTCATATTGTTCTCATATGCTCTAATGTCAACTATTATTACTAACAACTGCTATTACACAGGCTGCATGACAATTTATGTCATGTGTTATTACATGTTACATAAGTGTCTACATAGCAGATGTTATAACAGGGAGTTATATAATTTACCAAAGTCTGTGTCACATTATTACATTGAATAGAATGATGGGCGTCATGAACATGTCCTATGCCGTTCGAGTGTGCACAGACAACTTAAAGTAAAGAGACATTATTTGTAGGTGTTATAAAACAGTGCTTAATACCACCATGATCCCTAAACCATTCAGGATCTCTGAGAAACATGGGCAAAACAGATGTATTTAGGATGTGTTTATTTAGACAAGACAACAAATTGTCGTGAAAATTGGACCACGTCCAAATATAAAACATGTGCATTATTATAATAACAATTTGCCAAAAAAGCACATATTTTTTTACTAAATGGAAGCAAATATAATTTCACAATAAAAATCATCACAACAGGATTTGTGAAAGCTGTGAAAATAGGAAGATGTGCAGGCTACAGTAACAATGGCAGCTATATTATGAAAGAAAATGGCTAATGAGTCATATAACTACAGTAGCTAGCTAGGCAGTTGATGTTGGAATTGCATTTGAAACATTTAGTTGACCCATCAAGTGCTCGTGCTAGCTAGCTAACTTCACTAGCTACAGGTGGAAAAACGTACACTATAGGCACATTAACATCCTCTTTCACTTAAACTTTAAACGCAATTGCCTTTTCATCTATTTAACTCGTACTAGCTGACATTATAGGCCTAGAGCGTGCCAGCTTATGTAGTTCCAAACCCTGAAATTAGTTACTTCTAGTTCCTTCATCCATTCATATGGAGGAAATGAATGGGGAAAGAATGGGTTTTGGGATAAACGCTGAACATACAGTGGTTATTCTGTTAAAAGGTTTGAGCTTATGCCGCAAACGTTTGTTTGGTGGCAGATTGTAGTAAATTTCGTAATTTTGTCATTGCACTACACGATCACAAGGGGGAGTTAGAACGCTAAACTATTGGTAGTCTAAACTGTGGCACAAATTTACTACCTTTTCGTAAATTAATGGAGGTGTGAATGGTTTTCAAAAAATAGGCAGAAAAACAGAAGTAAATCATTCTAAACAAGAAACTGGCTTTATTTACCACAGTGTGAAAGAGTGATAGACCCTCCATATAGAGTTCTGAAACACAGAGTCCTTCTTTGCTGATATGAAGAAGAAACTGAATGAAAGAGTCCAGCAAGGATTTAGGATCAAAATAAATAAGTACCAACATTCTTTCTGATAGTCTTTAAGCCAGTACATGTCCAGGCCCGTCTGAAGTTTGCTAGAGAGCATTTGGATGATCCAGAAGAAGATTGCGAGAATGTCATATGGTCAGATGAAACCAAAATATAACTTTTTGGCAAAAACTCAACTCGTCATGTTTGGAGGACAAAGAATGCTGAGTTGCATCCAAAGAACACCATACCTACTGTGAAGCATGGGGGTGGAAACATCATGCTTTGGGGCTGTTTTTCTGCAAACGGACCAGGACGACTGATCCGTGTAAAGGAAAGAATGAATGGGGCCATGTATCGTGAGATTTTGAGTGAAAACCTCCTTCCCTCAGCAAGGGCATTGAAGATAAAACGTGGCTGGGTCTTTCAGCATGACAATGATCCCAAACACACCACCCGGGCAACGAAGGAGTGGCTTCGTAAGAAGCATTTCAAGGTCCTGGAGTGGCCTAGCCAGTCTCCAGATCTGAACCCCATAGAAAATCTTTGGAGGGAGTTGAAAGTCCATGTTGCCCAGCAACAGCCCCAAAACATCACTGATCTAAGAGGAGATCTGCATGGAGGAATGGGCCAAAATACCAGCAACAGTGTGTGAAAAACTTGTGAAGACTTACAGAAAATGTTTGACCTCTGTCATTGCCAACAAAGGGTATATAATAAAGTATTGAGATAAACTTTTGTTATTGACCAAATACTTATTTTCCACCATAATTTGCAAATAAATTCTACAATCTGATTTTCTGGATTTTTTTTCTAATTTTGTCTGTCATAGTTGAAGTGTACCTATGATGAAAATTACAGGCCTCTCTCATCTTGTTAAGTGGGAGAACTTGCACAATTGGTGGCTGACTAAATACTTTTTTGCCCCACTGTATATATATATATTTTTACCTACAAAAGGTCCTAAAATTCAAAATCAAATTACTAAATGACACATTTTATGACCATCTTTTAATTTCATACGTTAACTTGGTAGATTGCGATCTAAGAGCTTAGAGAAAGGCCTACAGTACTATAGGAAAAGATGGGCTTTCCTTTCCAACTCCCCTTCCATTCTTAATGCTGTAGCCTATTTTACATTCTGCAAGCAAGAACAAGCGTGCATCTCTTCTCCAACAGGCTATTAGTAAAGAAAATAAGTTAAAATAAGTGTCAAACAAGCTTTTGTAGTCTGGCTTTTCCTGGGACTCCACGAGATTCAAGAGGAATAGCCGTGGCAGCGGATAGACCATGGTTTGTAATTGCGCAACAGAGCAATGAAGACAGGCTCAAGATGTAGCCTATAGCCTAAGTTAGAAATGTATGCATATTAGATAATAATTCATAAGCTCAATGTTAGTGTTTAATACTGTAGTGAATATATCCAGTCAATTTACACAGCAAAATAAAATACAAATAATCAGATAACTATGTGTGCTCCTGAGGCTGTGCTCCCAGTCCATGGGCATGCAACTCGAAAAGCTACCTTTGTCACACCTGCTCCCGCTCCCCCAACCTGGCGCTCAAGGCCGTCAGGCTACCCGTCATTATACGCACCTGTTACCATCATTACGAGCAGCTGCTTTGGACTCACCTGGACTACCTCACTTTGTTGATTGCGGAGTGGCTGCCGTCTGGCCACTCGCCTGATTAGTGGAGTGCCGCAGAGATGGTTGTCCTTCTGGAAGGTTCTCCCATCTCCACAGAGGAACTCTGGAGCTCTGTCAGAGTGACCATCGGGTTCTTGGTGACCTCCCTGACCCCCGATTGCTCAGTTTGGCTGGGCAGCCAGCTCTAGGAAGAGTCTTGGTGGTTCCAAACTTCTTCCATTTAAGAATTTTGGAGGCCACTGTGTTCTTGGGGACTATCAATACTGCATGTTTTGGTACCCCTCCCCAGATCAGTGCCTCGACAGATCAGTGTCTCTGAGCTCTACTGACAATTCCTTCAACCTCATCGTTTAGTTTTTGCTCTGACACGCACTGTTAACTATGGGATCTTATATAGACAGGTGTGTGTCTTTCCAAATCGTGTCAAATCAACTGAATTTACCACAGGTAGACTCCAATCAAGTTGTAGAAACATCTCAAGGATGATCAATGGAAACAGGATGCACCTGAGCTCAATTTCAAATCTCATAGCAAAGGGTCTGAATACTTATGTAAAGAAGGTATGTGTTTTTTATTTGTAATATGTTTGCAAACATTTCTAAAACCCTGTTTTCGCTTTGTCACTATGGGGTATTGTGTGTAGATTGCTGGGGGAAAATGTATACATTTTAGAATAAGGCTGTAACGTAACAGAGTGTGGAAAAAGTCAAGAGGTCTAAATACTTTCCAAATGCACTGTAGAAACTGTACGTACCTATAGGTAGGGGTATATGGCAACAGGATGGATAATAAACAGTATCAGCATGTGAGGCAAAAATGGTCAATGCAGATAGACTGGGTTGCTATTTGGTTACATTTTTAGCCGTCTTATGGTTTGGGGGTAGAAACTGTTCAGGGTCCTGTTGGTTCCAGACTTGGTGTATCGGTACCACATGCTGTGCTGTAGCATAGAGAACAGTCTATGACTTGGCTGGCTGGAGTCTTTGACCATTTTTAGAGTCTTCCTCTGACACCACCTGGTATAGAGGTCCTGGATGGCAGGGAGCTCAGCCCCAGTGATGTGCTGGGCCATATGCACTACCCTCTGTCATGCCTTGCGGTCGGATGCAATGCAGTTGCCATATCAAGCGGTGATGCAGCCAGTCAAGATGCTCTCAGTGGTGCAGCTGTATAACTTTTTGAGTATCTTAGGGCCCAAGCCAAATCTTTTCAGCCTCCCAAAGCGGAAGAGGTGTTGTCATGCCTTCTTCATGACCATATTGGTTTGTGTTGACCATGTTAATTCCTTAGTGAAGTGGACACCAAATAACTTGAAGCTCTTGACCCACTCCACTACAGCCCCGTCGATGTGGATGGGGCGTGCTCGGCCCCTCCGTTTCCTGTAGTCCACGATCAGCTCTTTTGTCTTGCTGACGATGAGGGTAAGGTTGTTGTCCTGGCACCACACGTTGTCATGCAGACTGTGTAATAGCAGTTGTTATTAACAGTTGACATTAGAGCATAGTACAACAGGATGAACAGTCATCTGTAACATCCATACTAGTTTTATAGCATCTTATGCCATTAATCATAACTATTTAAAACTACTTATGAGAAAAGTTATAATGTGTTACATAGCTGTTGTAAAGGAATTAATGAATGCATTAATAAGGACAGTAAAGCGTTACCGATTATTGCACTGGTTCAGATCATTGGAGAAATACACCATTTGTACTATTCATAATCTGGCTTGTTGGTGCAATGTACCTGTATGATAAGTATTGTAGAAGTCCATGGTCAAATAAGTCAATAGCAATGATAGAATTCTGCACAAAACTCCCCTCTGCTCATCTGTTGCCTTGTTACTGTAATGTCAGTGTTGTAAACACTAGTGCCTGACATGCAGTATGGCTCCAGGGCAGACATATCTCCCTCAGTAACAGCTACCACATGGAACTTAACTTCTCCAAGCACATAAATCATATCCTCTTTCTATCTCATTTGCTTTCTCCTCATCTATCTCTATCTTTCAGTTCTGTTCTCTTCTCTCCCGCTCTGTCTTTTCTGTCCTCCCTTTCTCTCCTTCCTTCCTTCCTTCCTTCCTTCCTTCCTTCCTTCCTTCCTTCCTTCCTTCCTTCCTGTCTCTGTGTTTTACAGTTATGTTAACCCTGGTCTCAGATCTGTCTTTATGAGGTTCAGTCTCAGGTCAGTCTCCTCGTACGGTCACATGGCTAGGAGGAAAATCAGCTGCTGTCTAATGAGTGTTGACTGAGCAGAAAATGTATCAGGTCCAATCGTTAGGTTTGGGACCCTACGTTGGGCTTCTTAAACACCTAACCTGGGTTCAAATACTATTTGAAATCTGTCAAATACTTTCAGCATTTAATCTAGCCTGTGAGGAGTGACAGATTGGTTGGGTTCATAAAACCAGACAAGCTCATATAAAGTATTTGAAATGATTTCAAATAGTATTTGAACCCAGGTCTGATAAACACAGCTCTGCAACAGAGAGGGGTGGAGGAGGGCAAAATGTCACCTCACCAGAGGTGTCATGCCAATTGAAACTGAAGGCGAGAGGGTAAAATATATACTGTATATAGTTCAATAACTCAGAATTATTTCCAAGAGATCAAATTTGCCCATTAGTGACCCTTCAAAACATCAAAGTACATGACGTCTCATCTGACTGTGACGGGGGTCTAAAAGTGCAGAAATATTATCAAAACACCGAAGCTGTGTGTGTGTGTGTGTGTGTGTGTGTGTGTGTGTGGTCCGCTCAGGCCCCTGACGTCCCCCTGCTGTGTGTTTAATGAGGGATGTGACGCTTCTGAAGTCTTAATTCAACACTCCTGCTCCCCCGTGCGTTCCCTGAGCCTCCTGAGGCCTTAATGCAATACAGACGTACTCACATGCTCACACACTTTCAGAAGTGTTTATTCATTTTTCTTTTATGTTTTGCCAATTCCTTGGCGACTTGAGTAAAAAAGCCTTGTTTTATTTTTTAATTCAAACATAAAGCCCAAATATACATGGAGTGAAAGTACTGTAGTGTCTGCACTCATTCTATCTACTACAGTCATTATCACACTGTCACCAGACTCTCCTGCTTCCCAGTGAGCAGAGGAGTGCAGAGACAGAGAATAGTATGAGTATGGAGGGGGAAAAAAGAAGCGAGGGGGACTGAGTGTACAGGCAGAGAGGAAATGATAGGCTATGACGGCCATGTGTGCAGCTTTAATATGAGTACGTGTGGTTCTATGTGTGTGTGTTTGCATAGCCGTACATGTTTATATGTAGAATTGTGTAGTGTAGTGTGACATGTGTATGACTGTGGGGGTCCAGTCCAGAGAGAGACAGCGTGAGTCCGTGCAGCAGCGCTTTGAAGACCGGTTGCAGACACGTGATGGTAAGACCCCGCAATTTGGGCTCTCCTTAACGAACCTTAACGAGGTCTGGGCCGGGGCCCTCCTCACGAGCTTGTTAAAACAGCACAAGCGTGGGCGAGCAGCTAGATAATGAACAAAATACATGTAATCAATTAATCTCTTTGACTAAGAATAGATGAAGAAAAAAAGTGGCCTTAGATCAGAAAGTGTTGAGAATGGATGCGCTAATGCTAACACTAATGCTAATGCTAACGCTAATGCTAAAATAATCTAATCCTCTCCCTGGCTTAATAAGAATGGATGCTAATATATGCTAATACTAATCTATATGGCTATAGATAGCCTGGTACTGTACTGTAATGTGTGTCATCATCAGGGAAGTTGGGGTAGATAAATCACCTGGCAATGGAGGATGAGTTTCTCTATTTTCTACCCAGACAGTGATGAAAAGGCTCCTTTTGAAAGACAGACGGTATTATGTCTTATGCTTTATTCATAATACACATAGCGAGGGGATCACACCGCACCATATCTCTTGACCGATTTGTCTTTCAAGAAGAGCTGCCTGCGGTGCGAGAGTTGGGTCAACTCCAATCTCTCTTTCTTGCTCTCTCTACTCTGTCCTCCCCTGCTTTCAATCTAAGTGATATTTTTTTTAGATATTGAAAGTAGTTTGTTGCCACATACAGAAATGTTTTCCATTTACCAGTTCAGTGTCTTTACCATGTCTGTGAAGTAGAATGCCCATTCCCAAACAGAATCCATTTTTTAATGCTCACTATTACAGGTCAGCGATAATACACATCACTGCATCTCTCAGTTAATTTAATGGATCAATGGATTTCTATGCCTTAAAGCAACCTCCGTCACATTACGCTCATAAGACATTTGTGGGAGACAGAAACACAAAAACAAGGATTCAGTAAAAATGCATCCAGTGAGTGAAGCCACCCGATCCGGGTTCAAATACTATTTTAAATATTTAAATACGTTGAGCGTTTGCTTAGCTTGACTGGAGTACCAGATGGGCAGGGTTTGGGACTTTCCTATTGGTTCCATTGCAACAGGCAAGCTCAATCAAGCACAGCTAAAGTATTTTCAATGATTTCAAATAGCATGTCAACCCAGGTCAGAGCAGGCACTTGCCTCAACTCTATAGGTCTGTGTGTGCAACCTATCTGTCTGACATGACTGACACGTAGGTGGAAGGAACTCAGAATCAGAATGGATGGAGAGCGCACTTAGTGCAGAGGGAGAGTAAGAGAGGCTAGAGAGAGAGAGAGAGTGAAAGAGAGAGAGTGAAAGAGAGAGAGAGAGAGATGGATGGATGGATGGATGGATGGATGAGAGAGAGAGAGAGATGGATGGATGGAGAGAGAGAGAGAGAGAGAGAGAGATGGATGGATGGAGAGAGGGATGAAATGGTGTACTGTTCTCAGCAACTACTCCCACTGGGACAAATTTACTGGATTATTAATGGAATGACTGGGAATAATTGATCTGTAGTATTACAGGAAGGCATGGCAGACTGATGGACACACACACACACAACTCGACACATGAAAATAAAATACTACAGTTTACTATAGAATACTAGAACACTTACTATAGCATTCTATAGAATTCTGTAGTAAACTGTAGTATACTATACTCCACAGTGTAGTATTCCACAATCATGTGTAGTACTTACAATATAATTTAGTAGAATACTGTAAAATACTCCAGTCCTCAGGGGTCAGAGTGGCGTCACACTTTTTCCCCATCCCTAGCAACACAGCTGATTAATCTAATTGCATTCTAAACTTAAGATCATGATTTGTTTATTATTGGGTCAAGTGTGTTAGTTGGGGCAAAAGGGGGACACGAACCAGGCCCCCGAGGACTGGAGTTGCCTATTCCTGCTATAGAATGCTGTAGTTAGTACATGCACTCTGTAGTATCAATCAATCTTGTAGTGCTTAAAATAGAATGTTGTTTTATACTGTAGAATACTGTACTCCACACAGTAGTATCCCTTTATCATGTGTAGTACTTACTATAGAATTTTACCTGTGGTAAATTCAATTGATTGGACAGGTTTTGGAAATGCACACCGCTGTCTATATAAGGTCACACAGTTGACAGTGCATGCCAGAGCAAAAACCAAGCCATGAGGTCGAAGGAGTTGTCTTTAGCGCTCCAAGACAGGACTGTGTCGAGGTACAGATCTGGGGAAGGGTTCCAAAACATTTCTGCAGCATTGAAGGTACCCAAGAACATAGTGGCCTCCATCATTCTTAAATTGAAGAAGTTTGGAACCACCAAGACTCTTCCCAGAGCTGGCTGTCCGGCCAAACTGAGCAATCGAGGGAGAAGGGCCTTGGTTAGGGAGGTGACCAAGAACCCGATGGTCACTCTGAAAGAGCTCCAGAGTTCCTCTGTGGAGATGGGAGGAACTTCCAGAAGGACAACCATACCTGCAGCACTTTACCAATCAGGCCTTTATGCTAGAGTGGCTACACGGAAACCACTCCTCAGTGAAAGGCACATGACAGCCCGCTTAGAGTTTGCCGAAATGTACCCCCGCACATTGACTCGGTACTGGTACCCCCTGTATATAGCCTCGTTATTGTTATGTAATTTTCTTGTGTTACTTTGATTAGATTTTATTACTTTAGTTTATTTAGTAAATATTTTCTTAACTCTATTTATTGAACTTGTCTACACTTGTTGTATTCGGCGCATGTGACAAATAATATTTGATTTCATTTGATCTAATGGACTCTCACACCATGAGAAACAAGATTCTCTGGTCTGATGAAACCAAGATTGAACGCTTCGGCCTGAATCCCAAGCGTCACATCTGGAGGAAACCTGGCACCATCTCTACGGTGAAGCATGGTGGTGGCAGCATCATGCTGTGGGGATGTTTTCAGTGGCAGGGACTGGGAGACTAGTCAGGATCGAGGGAAAGATGAACGGAGCAAAGTACAGAGAGGTCCTTGATGACAAGAACGCTCAGGACCTCAGATTGAGGCGACGGTTCACCTTCCAACAGTGGTCCAGCCAGAGCCCGGACTTGAACCCGATCGAACATCTCTGGAGAGACCTGAAAATAGCTGTGCAGCAACTCTCCCCATCCAACCTGACAGAGCTTGAGAGGATCTGCAGATAAGACTGGGAAAAACTCCCCAAATACAGGTGTGCCAAGCTTGTAGCATCATACCCAAGAAGACTCGAGGCTGTAAATTGGGGCCAAAGGTGCTTCAACAAAGTACTGAGTAAAGGGTCTGAATACATGTTTGACAGATACAATGTTTGACTAAAACATTAAATTAAAATCACTTGGACCTCAGTTCCTGGTGTTTTTACAGTTTTTTTTATGTCTAACATTGAAAATAGATATACATATTTTTTTTTCAGAACCCTTGGGGTGCCTAATTAAACCCTCCGTAGGCCCAATTCGGTCCTTGGGTGCCAGTTGGGGAACCCTGCTATAGTATTATCTTCATGTGGGACACACACACACACACACACACACACACACACACACACACACACACACACACACACACACACACACACACACACACACACACACACACACACACACACACACACACACACACACACACACGTTTGCTTGCCTGAAAGTATGCACAAGTGCATACACTTTATATACAGTACCAGTTAAAACTTTGAACACACCTACAGTACTCATTCAAGGATTTTTCTTTATTTTCACTATTTTCTATAATTGTAGAATAATAGTGAAGATATCAAAACTATGAAATAACACATATGGAATCGATCATCAAAAAAGGGTTAAACAAATATTTTTTATATTTGAGATTCTTCAAAGCAGCCATCCTTCTTTGCCTTGATGACAGCTTTGCACGCTCTTGGCATTCTCTCAACCAGCTTCATGGGATAGTCACCTGGCATGCATTTCAATGAACAGGTGTGCCTTGTTAAAAGTTAATTTGTGGAATTCCTTTCCTTCTTAATGCATTTGAGCCAATCAGTTGTGTTGTGACAAGGTAGGGGTTGTATACAGCCCTATTTGGTAAAAGACCAAGTTCATATTATGGCAAGAACAGCTCAAATAAATAAAGAGAAACGACAGTCCATCATTACTTTAAGACATGAAGGTCAGTCATGACATGAAGGTCAGTCAATCCGGAACATTTCAAGAACTTTGAAAGTCTCTTCAAGTTCAGTTTCAAAAACCATCAAGCGCTACAATGAAACTCTCATGAGGACCGCCACAGGAAAGGAAGACCCAGAGTTACCTCCGCTGCAGAGGATAAGTTCATTAGTGTTAACTGCACCTCAGATTACAGCCCAAATAAATGCTTCACAGAGTTCAAGTAACAGACACATCTCAACATCAACTGTTCAGAGGAGACTGCGTGAATCAGGACTTCATTGTTGAATTGCTGCAAAGAAGCCCCTGCTAAAAGGACACCAATAAGAAGAAGAGACTTGCTTGGGCCAAGAAACACGACCAATGGTGACCGGTGGAAATCTGTCCTTTGAGATTTTTGGTTCTAACCTCCATGTCTTTGTGAGATGCAGAATAGGTGAACGGATGATCTCCGCATTTGTGGTTTCCACCGTGAAGCATGGAGGAGGAGTGATGTTGTGGAGTTGCTTTGCTGGTGACAGTGTCAGTGATTTATTTAGAATTCAAGGCACAATTAACCAGCATGGCTACCACAGCATTCTGTAGTGATACACCATCCCATCAGGTTTGCACTTAGTGGGACAATCATTTGTTTTTCAACAGGACAATGACCCAACACATTTCCAGGTGTGCAAGGGTTATTGGATCAAGAAGGAGAGTGATGGAGTGCTGCATCAGATGACTTGGCCTCCACAATCACCTGACCTCAACCCAATTGAGATGGTTTGGGATGAGTTGGACCGCAGAGTGAAGGAAAAGCAGCCAACAAGTGCTCAGCATACATGGGAACTTCATCAAGACTGTTGGAAAAGCATTCCTCATGAAGCTGACTCTCACTTATACACTATTTATATTTTATTTTATTTAACCTTTACTGTATACTGTCGCTACTCACATGCACTCTTCAGACATTAATGCAGATCAATGGAGGTCAAACACACATACAGTACTTAACAGTCTCACACGCTGATACTGCTATCACACACACACACACACACACACACACACACACAGTACCCCCTCCCCTCAACACACACAAAGCTATCAAACACATCCACGCTCATTTCAGACCCTGTGTGTACATAATTTAGCAAGTCTGAAAATAGCCCTCTGATCGAAATAATACACAGGCAGGCGTCCACAGGACTAAAACTAACAGCCCAGTCAGCAGGAAGAGGAGAAGAAGAGGAGGAACCAGAAACCAGGTAATGAACAGCCCCACAGGTGCTCTCTAACTGCCGACCTTTACATGACCTTTTAGACTACCTCTTCAGATACACGTACTCAACCACCTGATACGGCAGCAGTTAATACATCCTGTAGCTCTTGTATACCACAGACAATTCAGTCCTATACAAACTTGGATGCTCTCATACACAAGTATATTCTATACTGAACAAAAATATAAATGCAACATGTTAAGTGTTGGTCCCATGTTTCATGAGCTGAAATAAAACATCCCAGAAATGTTCCATACGCACAACAAGTTTATTTCTCTCAAATATGTGCACAAATTTGTTCACATCCCTGTTTAGTGAGCATTTCTCCTTTGCCAGGTTAATCCAGATGTGGCATATCAAGACGACGATTAAGCATGATCATTTCACAGATGCACCTTGTGCTGGGGATAATAAAAGGCCACTCTTAAATGTGCAGTTTTGTCCCATAACACAATGCCACAGAGGTCTCAAATTTGAGGGAGCGCGCAATTGGCATGCTGTGTTCATTTCTCTACCATAAGCCACCTCCAACGTCATTTTAGAGAATTTGGCAGTACATCCAACTGGCCTTACAACCGCTGACCACGTGTAACCAGCCACCCGGACAGCTGATGAAATTGAGGAGTTTCAGTCTGTAATAAAGCCCCTTTGTGGGGAAAAAAATAATTCTGATTGGTTGGGCTTGGCTCCCCAGTTGGTGGGCCTGGCTCCCAAGTGGGTTGCCCTATGCCCTCCCAGGCCCACCCATGGCTGCGCCCTCCCAGTCCCATTCAAAATCCTATTTCCACTAACCCCTTATCCTAAACTTAGCCCTAACCCTTAACCTTTATCCTTTAACCCAAACCTTTAACCTCAAACCCCTAACCGGACATTCTTTCCAAGAGCTTATTTTCAAGAGACTAAAAGGGTTCTCCTGCTGTCCCCATAGGAGAACCCTTTGAAGAACCTTATTTGGTTCCAGGTAAAACCCTTTTCGGGACAGCCGAAGAACCCTTTTGGAACCCTTTTAAGCCTTAGTATCAAAAAGGGCTTTCTACGAAATAGCAACAATAGCGCAGATAGCTTGGAATATAGGCCTTTAGCAACACGCACGGATATGCATTGCCAAACAATGCTACTGCCACCTTTTGGCTTTGAGTGTTTTAACAAGGCTGAGTGGCTGATGACTTCCAAGTTCTTTGCTGTGTGAACACAAAAGAGATTGACTTGCCGACACTCCATTCAGAGGGGCTGAGTTCTGTCAGCAGGCACACGTTGGACAATCCTACCGGTGTGTCTGAGCTTTCTCCTGATTGTAACCCTAACCCTAAACCTAATCCCCCCCCTCCCCCTGTTTCTCTAGTCTGTCTCTGTGGCATTGTGCCATGCTGATGAGGCTGCAGACTGGTACTTGTCTGATAGAATTCACTTAGCATAATGATGGCTGCGATGAGCTCCATTAAGGCCCACGGTGTAGATACGTAGCCACTCCAATGGGTCATATCTCCTGGCGATACAAGCATACAGTGGGCCATTATGGGCTCAATATGGGACATTTGCCTCCACTCATTCAGCTAAACAATACCTTCGTGCCCAATGGCACCATATTCCCTTTATAGTGCACAACTTTTGACCAGGACCGATAGGTAGTGCACTACATAGGGAATAGGGTGCCATTTGGGACGCATTTCTGGCTTTCTAACAGAACAGGCTCTCTGGCTTGGCTACACATGACATGTTACGGACATGTGCTGCGCCAGTGTCAATGGCAAATCGAAGACAATTTTATTGGTCACATATATTAGCAGATGTTATTGCGGGTGTAGCGAAATGCTTGTAAGCTAGAAGCCCAACTACCTTATCTGTCGGCGTCGTCTTCTTGGTTATCTCCCAGGCTTTGTGTTAGCTTATAGTGCACCTGATATTCACCTGTGCTTGCCTTTGACTATTAGTTGTTCACTCAACTGACTCTCTGTAGTCATGTTGCTGACACCTGTGCTTGGATGTACGTACACTCCCCTGCGGATTTATTGGACAGTGAATCTAAAACGTTTAACTTCACCTTTTATTTGAGGGTATTTTCATACATACATGTCCAAATACTTGTGACACCTTCAAATGGGGGGGACCAGATAAATAAAGTGCTTTCATTTCTAAACAGTAAAACAAATACCCTCAAATAAAAGGTGACATTCTGTATTGTCCCCTCATATGAAACATTTGATCTCAAATCCAAAATGCTGGAGAATAGAGCGTATATATTGCTGCAGTAGCCTGTGTTAGCTGTGCTGTGTGTGTCCAGTGATATCTCTGATCTATCTGTGCTGTGTATGACCAGTGATATCTCTGATCTATCTGTGCTGTGTGTGACCAGTGATATATCTGGTCTATCTGTGCTGTGCGATCAGTGATATCTCTGATCTATCTGTGCGATCAGTGATATCTCTGATCTATCTGTGCTGTGTATGACCAGTGATATCGCTGATCTATCTGTGCTGTGTATGACCAGTGATATCGCTGATCTATCTGTGCTGTGTATGACCAGTGATATCTCTGATCTATCTGTGCTGTGTATGACCAGTGATATCTCTGATCTATCTGTGCTGTGTGTGATCAGTGATATCTCTGATCTATCTGTGCTGTGTATGACCAGTGATATCTCTGATCTATCTGTGCTGTGTGTGACCAGTGATATCTCTGATCTATCTGTGCTGTGTGTGACCAGTGATATCTCTGATCTATCTGTGCTGTGTGTGATCAGTGATATCTCTGGTCTATCTGTGCTGTGTGTGATCAGGGATATCTCTGGTCTATCTGTGCTGTGTGTGATCAGGGATATCTCTGGTCTATCTGTTCTGTGTGTGATCAGTGATATCTCTGATCTATCAGTGCTGTGTGTGATCAGTGACATATCTGGTCTATCTGTGCTGTGTGTGATCAGTGATGTCTCTGATCTATCTGTGCTGTAACCTGTGTTCGCTGCACCACCTTCTCTGTACCACCTATCAGGCAGTGGCAGTGCTCAGGCTGAAGGCTGTGGGCCTCTTGGTCCCTCAGAGTCTCTGTCTGAAGGTCACTTTGCTGTGAGTACAATTTACTCAGTAATTTCCTCCCATTGATCGAACTGGCCTTCTGTAAGGAGGTTGAATTGGCGGCGGGGAGGGAACCTGCGTCGTTTGTTTTGTTTAGCGGCAGTTGGATACATCATCAGCCCGTGCTAAAAATCAGGGATATCTCTGGTCTACACGTATGTGATCAGGGATACACACTGGTATACACACTGTGTGTGATACAGTGACAAATACACACACGTATACACACAAATACACACACGTATACACACAAATACACACACGTATACACACAAATACACACTGTATACAGACACAAATACACACACGTATACAGACACAAATACACACACGTATACAGACACAAATACACACACGTATACTGTACCACGTATACACAGGCATGTATACAGACACTGTACACACACGTATACACACAGAGTCTACAGACACAAATCACACACACGTATACAGACACAAATACACTCCCACGTATACAGACACAAATTCACACACACGTTACAGACACAAATGCAACACACGTATACAGTTTTGTTTAGCGGCAGTATACAGACACATCATCAGCCCGTATAAAAATACACACACGTATACAGACACAAATACACACACGTATACACACAAGTATACAGACACGTATACAGACACAAATACACAGACACAAAGACACAAATACACACACACGTATACAGACACAAATACACACACACGTATACAGACACAAATACACACACGTATACAGACACAAATACACACACGTATACAGACACAAATACACACACGTATACAGACACAAATACACACACGTATACACACACGTATACACACGTATACACACACACACGTATACACACACAAATACACACACACACGAATACACACACGTATACACACACAAATACACACTTACTCATTCATCGGTACACAGACTAATGACTTCCGACGCCGACAGAGATGGCCGCCTCGCTTCGCGTTCCTAGGAAACTATGCAGTTTTTTGTTTTTTTTACGTGTTATTTCTTACATTAGTACCCCAGGTCATCTTAGGTTTCATTACATACAGTCGAGAAGAACTACTGAATATAAGATCAGCGTCAACTCACCATCAGTACGACCAAGAATATGATTTTCGCGACGCGGATCCTGTGTTCTGCCTTTCAAACAGGACAACGGAATGGATCCCATGCGGCGACCCAAAAAAACGACTCCAAAAAAGAGGGAAACGAGGCAGTCTTCTGGTCAGACTCCGGAGACGGGCACATCGTGCACCACTCCCTAGCATTCTTCTCGCCAATGTCCAGTCTCTTGACAACAAGGTTGATGAAATCCGAGCAAGGGTAGCATTCCAGAGGGACATCAGAGACTGTAACGTTCTTTGCTTCACGGAAACATGGCTCGCTGGAGAGACGCTATCCGAGGCGGTGCAGCCAGCGGGTTTCTCCACGCATCGCGCTGACAGAAACAAACATCTTTCTGGTAAGAAGAGGGGCGGGGGCGTATGCCTTATGGCTAATGAGACATGGTGTGATGAAAGAAACATACAGGAACTCAAATCCTTCTGTTCACCTGATTTTAGAATTCCTCACAATCAAATGTCGACCACATTATCTACCAAGAGAATTCTCTTCGATTATAATCACAGCCGTATATATCCCCCCCAAGCAGACACATCGATGGCTCTGAACGAACTTTATTTGACTCTTTGCAAACTGGAATCCATTTATCCGGAGGCTGCATTCATTGTAGCTGGGGATTTTAACAAGGCTAATCTGAAAACAAGACTCCCTAAATTTTATCAGCATATCGATTGCGCAACCAGGGGTGGAAAAACCTTGGATCATTGTTACTCTAACTTCCGCAACGCATATAAGGCCCTGCCCCGCCCCCCTTTCGGAAAAGCTGACCACGACTCCATTTTGTTGATCCCTGCCTACAGACAGAAACTAAAAAAAGAAGCTCCCACGCTGAGGTCTGTCCAACGCTGGTCCGACCAAGCGGACTCCACACTCCAAGACTGCTTCCATCACGTGGACTGGGATATGTTTCGTATTGCGTCAGACAACAACATTGACGAATACGCTAATTCGGTGTGCGAGTTCATTAGAACGTGTGTTGAAGATGTCGTTCCCATAGCAACGATTAAAACATTCCCTAACCAGAAACCGTGGATTGATGGCAGCATTCACGTGAAACTGAAAGCGCGAACCACTGCTTTTAATCAGGGCAAGGTGACTGGTAACATGACCGAATACAAACAGTGCAGCTATTCCCTCCGCAAGGCTATCAAACAAGCTAAGCGTCAGTACAGAGACAAAGTAGAATCTCAATTCAACGGCTCAGACACAAGAGGCATGTGGCAGGGTCTACAGTCAATCACGGACTACAAGAAGAAAACCAGCCCAGTCACGGACCAGGATGTCTTGCTCCCAGGCAGACTAAATAACTTTTTGCCCGCTTTGAGGACAATACAGTGCCACTGACACGGCCTGCAACGGAAACATGCGGACTCTCCTTCACTGCAGCCGAGGTGAGTAAGACATTTAAACGTGTTAACCCTCGCAAGGCTGCAGGCCCAGACGGCATCCCCAGCCGGGCCCTCAGAGCATGCGCAGACCAGCTGGCCGGTGTGTTTACGGACATATTCAATCAATCCCTATACCAGTCTGCTGTTCCCACATGCTTCCAGAGGGCCACCATTGTTCCTGTTCCCAAGAAAGCTAAGGTAACTGAGCTAAACGACTACCGCCCCGTAGCCCTCACTTCCGTCATCAGGAAGTGCTTTGAGAGACTAGTCAAGGCCCATATCACCTCCACCCTACCTGACACCCTAGACCCACTCCAATTTGCTTACCGCCCAAATAGGTCCACAGACGATGCAATCTCAACCACACTGCACACTGCCCTAACCCATCTGGACAAGAGGAATACCTATGTGAGAATGCTGTTCATCGACTACAGCTCGGCATTCAACACCATAGTACCCTCCAAGCTCGTCATCAAGCTTGAGACCCTGGGTCTCGACCCCGCCCTGTGCAACTGGGTACTGGACTTCCTGACGGGCCGCCCCCAGGTGGTGAGGGTAGGCAACAACATCTCCACCCCGCTGATCCTCAACACTGGGGCCCCACAAGGGTGCGTTCTGAGCCCTCTCCTGTACTCCCTGTTCACCCACGACTGCGTGGCCACGCACGCCTCCAACTCAATCATCAAGTTTGCGGACGACACAACAGTGGTAGGCTTGATTACCAACAACGACGAGACGGCCTACAGGAAGGAGGTGAGGGCCCTCGGAGTGTGGTGTCAGGAAAATAACCTCACACTCAACGTCAACAAAACTAAGGAGATGATTGTGGACTTCAGGAAACAGCAGAGGGAACACCCCTATCCACATCGATGGAACAGTAGTGGAGAGGGTAGCAAGTTTTAAGTTCCTCGGCATACACATCACAGACAAACTGAATTGGTCCACTCACACAGACAGCATCGTGAAGAAGGCGCAGCAGCGCCTCTTCAACCTCAGGAGGCTGAAGAAATTCGGCTTGTCACCAAAAGCACTCACAAACTTCTACAGATGCACAATCGAGAGCATCCTGGCGGGCTGTATCACCGCCTGTTACGGCAACTGCTCCGCCCACAACCGTAAGGCTCTCCAGAGGGTAGTGAGGTCTGCACAACGCATCACCGGGGGCAAACTACCTGCCCTCCAGGACACCTACACCACCCGATGTTACAGGAAGGCCATAAAGATCATCAAGGACAACAACCACCCGAGCCACTGCCTGTTCACCCTGCTATCATCCAGAAGGCGAGGTCAGTACAGGTGCATCAAAGCTGGGACCGAGAGACTGAAAAACAGCTTCGATCTCAAGGCCATCAGACTGTTAAACAGCCACTTTAATGATGTAAAATGATGTAAAATATATCACTAGCCACTTTAAACAATGCTACCTAATATAATGTTACATACCCTACATTATTCATCTCATATGCCTACGTATATACTGTACTCTATATCATCTACTGCATCCTTATGTAATACATGTATCACTAGCCACTTTAACTATGCCACTTTGTTTACATATTCATCTCATATGTATATACTGTACTCGATACCATCTACTGTATCTTGCCTATGCTGCTCTGTACCATCACTCATTCATATATCTTTATGTACATATTCTTTATCCCCTTACACTGTGTATAAGACAGTAGTTTTGGAATTGTTAGTTAGATTACTTGTTCGTTATTACTGCATTGTCGGAACTAGAAGCACAAGCATTTCGCTACACTCACATTAACATCTGCTAACCATGTGTATGTGACAAATAAATTTGATTTGATTTGATTTGATTCGAACTCTTACAAACACAAATACATAGAGCCACGCCCTCTCCTCTCCTCTCCTCCTTTCCCTTCTCCTCTCCCTTCCCCTCTCCTCTCCTCTCCCTTCTCCTGTCCTCTCCATTCTCCATTCTCCCATCCCCTCTCATCTTCTCTCTTTCTTCTTCTTCCTTCCCTTTCTTCTTCTTCTTCTTCTTCTTCTCCCATCCCCTCTCCCTTCCACTCTCCTCGTCTCCCTCCCCTCTCCCATCCCCTTTTCCTTTCTCCTCTCATCTCTCTCCTCCTAATCCACCTGTCTAATGGATGCATCTCTTCTCTGTCTCACCTGTTACTTCAGGTGAGGCCCAGTGAGCCAGTCTGTTCTATACACTGTAGAGGTTACTCAGACAGAGAGACACAGTGTTAAAGTCCAGCCTGGTCTCTCTCTCTCTCTCTCTATCTGGTGAATATTACTCTAAAGGTCAGTAGCCCTCGGAGGGGAAATCCATTTGCATCCAGTGAAAGAGCAGGCTGGTGTAAGGGGGTTGGAGCTGGGCCGGAGGGGGGGGGGCTGTTTCATACGCCTGAGGCCCGCTGGTGCTCTGTGTTTGCTTAACTGTCACTTGAGGATACACAAACACACGCAGGAATGCAAGCATGTAGATACACAAACAAGCATCCACTTGTGTCAATTCTCGAGACAGCAGGAGCGGTAGAGATACTCTGAATGATCGGCTATGAAAGGCCAACTGACATTTACTCCTGAGCTGCTGACCTGTTGCCCCCTCGACAACCACTGTGATTTTTATTGTTTGACCCTGCTGGTCATCTATGAACATTTGAACATCTTGGCCATGTTCTGTTATAATCTCCACCCGGCACAGCCAGAAGAGGACTGGCCACCCCTCGTAGCCTGGTTCCTCTCTAGGTTCTGGCCTTTCTAGGGTGTTTTTCCTAGCCACTGTACTTCTACACCTGCATTGCTTGTTGTTTGGGGTTTTAGGCTGGGTTTCACGGTCAAATCCCCTTCCCCCTCTTTCACCTTCTGAACTGTTTTTTACACCTTGCATCACCATATCCCCTCCAGACAGGAGACAAGTGTAAGACGTTACATACATACAAGGCCACTGAGACCAGTGAACAGCAAAACACTTTTAACCTGACAGCCTTGGTTATGTCAGTAGAAGAACACGGTAGATGGTAGCAGCACTCCCCTCACTCCATGGGCCATCTGGCTCTATGCCAAGACGCTGAGCAACTCTGAAAGGCAAACGCTTCAATCCTCCTGCAGGTCTTAGCTTAACGTTAGTAGTTAACTAACATTAGCTGTGTGCCGGAGATATTTAGGTCATGTTGGTTCTGTGGTAGCCCACTGTAACGAGACATTAATGTAATTGTAGCCCACTGTAACGAGACATTAATGTAATTGTAGCCCACTGTAACGAGACATTAATGTAATTGTAGCCCACTGTAAGGAGACATTAATGTAATTGTAGCCCACTGTAAGGAGACATTAATGTAATTGTAGCCCACTGTAAGGAGACATTAATGTAATTGTAGCCCACTGTAAGGAGACATTAATGTAATGGTAGCCCACTGTAAGGAGACATTAATATAATGGTAGCCCACTGTAAAGAGACATTAATGTAATGGTAGCCCACTGTAACGAGACATTAATGTAATGGTAGCCCACTGTAAAGAGACATTAATGTAATGGTAGCCCACTGTAAGGAGACATTAATGTAATGGTAGCCCACTGTAAGGAGACATTAATGTAATGGTAGCCCACTGTAAGGAGAAAATTAATGTAATGGTAGCCCACTGTAAGGAGAAAATTAATATAATGGTAGCCCACTGTAAGGAGACATTAATGTAATGGTAGCCCACTGTAAGGAGACATTAATATAATGGTAGCCCACTGTAAGGAGACATTAATATAATGGTAGCCCACTGTAAGGAGACATTAATATAATGGTAGCCCACTGTAAGGAGAAAATGAATGTAACGGTAGCACACTGTAAAGAGACATTAATGTAATGGTAGCACACTGTGTAAGGAGACATTAATGTAATGGTAGCCCATTAATGGTAGGAGACATTAATATGCGTTTGCCCAGAGCCAGCAGGAGCAGCTGGAGCAAAGCTAAGCCTGTCCTTCCCCACTGTGCGTGTGGGATGAGAGAGAGAGAGAGGGAGAGGCAGACTGTGAAAGATGGAGAAGATGGATGGAGATAGAGAGAGAGAAACCACAGAAAAAGCATTGTGTGAGTAAGAGCAAGTGTTTTTCTGTGTTATCTGTTACAATCTCTTAAAGCTTGGAGGTGTGTACCACACCAACACAATTCAGTAGCTAAACGATCAGATCTAGACCACCTGAGTACCAGACTTCAGGTCTCTCACTGCTTCAGGTCAATCTTGCGCCTGATTTAATGTTCTCACAGTGAGTTAGAAATTCTATCCACCGTGGGATGACAGCAAGCACCTAGTTGACTGCACACACACACACACACACACACACACACACACGCTTGCTTTTATGTCAGTATATTGACGTTTAGACTGAGAGAACGGGTTGTACACACATACACGTGTGCACGCAAACACAGAGAGAAGGGCCAAACTGTCCATCTGCAGACAACGATTCTCACAGTGTTCTCACAGTTCAGTTGAAGCACACACACAGTGTTCTTTAGTGGTATTGATAAATACCACACAGCAGACCAGATCTGATTCCTAAAGAAAAGTACATAGTCCTTCATGGGCAGCCAGACACATAATCAATAACCCAATTTAGAAATATTTTTCATTAATACACACAGAGAGCACGTCAGGAGCCCACTGCATATAGGAGAGAAGGAAGGAAGGACAAGTCTAGTGGTTATGTGAAGATAATGAGACTGACAGGATAGACAAGCTTCCTGCATCGCGAGGAAACTCATCTCAAGTCCAACCAAGTCTACACACAGACTGCCTGTCTGCCACAAACCCTTTCCATCGTGAAGGGCGGCCATGACAGTTATGGCTCTGTTATTGTTGTTGCTGTTGAGTTGCAGGCTCTGTCTTTTACACTCTCTCTCTCTCACACACCCTCCTTTCACTCTCCTGTTGATGGGAGACAGAGCATACAGTAAAGAAAACATTGCATGGGCAGAGGGCTAACATAACGAGAGCTAGTTGGTCTATGTTTACGGTAGGAATGCAACACGGGGTGTAAATGTTGGATTTATTTTTATTCATATAAACCTTTATTTGAACAGTTTAGTCTCAATGAAATTAAAAATCTATTTTACATCATAAACCTGGCCAAAACAGCAGCATACATACAGTCAGTGATGTAAAGTACTTAAGTAAAAAATACTTTAAAGTACTACTTAAGTATGACTGGAACGAATTGCAAAAATTGCTGAAGCTGGAGACTTATATTTCCCTCACCAACTTTAAACATCAGCTATCTGAGCAGCTAACCGATCGTTGTAGCTGTATATAGTCCATCTGTAAATAACCCACCCAATCTACCTACCTCATCCCCATACTGTTTTTATTTACATTCTGCTCTTTTGCAAACCAGTATTTCTACTTGTACATCATCATCTGCTCATCTATCACTCCAGTGTTAATTTGCTAAATTGTAATTACTTTGCTACTATGGCCTATTTATTGCCTTACCCCTCATGCCATTTGCACACACTGTATATAGACTTTCTTTTTTTTCTATTGTGTTATTGACTGTATGCTTGTTTATTCCATGTGTAACTCTGTGTTGTTGTCTGTGTCACACTGCTTTGCTTTATCTTGGCCGGGTCGCAGTTGTAAATGAGAACTTGTCCTCAACTAACTTATCTGGTTAAATAAAGGTTAAATAAATACATTTTAAAACGTAGTTGTTTTGGGTATCTGTACTTTACTTTTGATATTTTTGACAACTTTTGCCATTACTCCACTACATTCCTAAAGAAAAGAATGTACTTTATACGCCATACATTTTCACTGACACTCAAAAGTACTTTTGAATGTTTAGCAGGACAGGAAAATGGTCCAATTCACACACTTACCATGAGAACATCCTTGGTCATCCCTACTGCCTCTGTTCTGGCAGACTCACTAAACACAAATGCTTTGTTTGTAAATTATGTCTGAGTGCCGTCTGGTTTGCTTTAAGGCACATTGCCAACTAATTGCCTACTAATTGTCTACTAATTGGTTGATGATGTCATTGGAAACGCATCGTCCTCTATCTTTTTTTTACTACTAAACATAGAAACGTACCATTTTCACATATGTTGATGTTAAGGTGGTACTGGAGATGATGAATATATAAGTTAAAACATTGCAATGTTCCTTTAATATAAGGAATTTGAAATGATTTATACGTTTTACTTTTACTTTTACTTTTGATACTTAAGTATATTTGAGCAATTACATTTACTTTTGACACTTAAGGATATTTAAAACCAAATACTTTAAGACTTTTACTCCATGAAGGTATCTTTACTTTTAGTTTGACAGTTGGGTACTTCTACCACTGCATACAAGTAACTGCCAAAATAAAGGGAACACTTGAGTAAATGAGGGATACAAAGTATATTGAAAGCAGGTGCTTCCACACAGGTGTGGTTTCGGAGTTAATCAAGCAATTTAACATCCCATCATGTATAGGGTCATGTATAAAAATGGCCTGTTGCCCATTATTTTGACTACCGTGGCTAGAAGACGAGACCTCAGTGACTTTGAAAGTCACTAGTCACCAGATCTTAACTCAATTGACCACTGAAGAGATTCTAGGAGATTCTGGAGAGGTGCCCGAGGCAGACTTTTCACCACCATGAACGAAACACCAAATATTGGAAGAATGGTGTCGCATCCTTCCAATAGAGTTCCAGACACTTGTAGAATCTATGCCAAGGTGCATTGAAGCTGTTATGGTGGCTCGTGGTGGCCCAATGTTCTATTAAGATGCTTTATGTTGGTGTTCCTTTTATTTTGGCAGTTACCTGTACTAAGTGGCAGACATAATGCTGTGGGCTGGGAGGTGTCTAATGGGAAATATTGAGAGGTGTGAATCGGAGAGTGAGTCCCATGTCAAATCTTTGAAAAAACAACCAGTGTAATTTTACACCGAGCAACATGAGCCTACCATTGAGTTGGGCTTCTTAAGCCCAGGTTTCATTGAAAACAAAAGTTATGTGTCCAGTGTAGCAGGCCTGTTTTGATGACCGTTCAAGTGTAGTGTTACCCATAGATCTTGGATGGATTCCAAGGTATTGCATAAGTATACATTTCATCCCCGTGCCCCAGGCCAAACAACCTGTGTCTGTATTCTGAGTCATACATCAGAGAGTCCCAACCTGAGCCTCTCCTTAGTCCACACCACTGGACCTGCAGAGGACGTCTGGCCTGAAGCAGTAGACTCCAATTAATTAAGGGGTTTTAATAAGCTTCTTTAGATCTATCTACCCTTCCTTGTTCATTCATATATCCATTTATCCATCCATCCATCCATACAACTATCGCTGATTCATCCATTTATCCATCCAACCTATTAGCTGAAGCAAGCCCATATTTTCTTTGGAATATACAGTGCCTTGCGAAAGTATTCGGCCCCTTGAACTTTGCGACCTTTTGCCACATTTCAGGCTTCAAACATAAAGATATAAAACTGTATTTTTTTGTGAAGAATCAACAACAAGTGGGACACAATCATGAAGTGGAACAACATTTATTGGATATTTCAAACTTTTTTAACAAATCAAAAACTGAAAAATTGGGCGTGCAAAATTATTCAGCCCCTTTACTTTCAGTGCAGCAAACTCTCTCCAGAAGTTCAGTGAGGTTCTCTGATTGATCCAATGTTGACCTAAATGACTAATGATGATAAATACAATCCACCTGTGTGTAATCAAGTCTCCGTATAAATGCACCTGCACTGTGATAGTCTCAGAGGTCCGTTAAAAGCGCAGAGAGCATCATGAAGAACAAGGAACACACCAGGCAGGTCCGAGATACTGTTGTGAAGAAGTTTAAAGCAGGATTTGGATATTTCCCAAGCTTTAAACATCCCAAGGAGCACTGTGCAAGCGCTAATATTGAAATGGAAGGAGTATCAGACCACTGCAAATCTACCAAGACCTGGCCGTCCCTCTAAACTTTCAGCTCATACAAGGAGAAGACTGATCAGAGATGCAGCCAAGAGGCCCATGATCACTCTGGATGAACTGCAGAGATCTACAGCTGAGGTGGGAGACTCTGTCCATAGGACAACAATCAGTCATATATTGCACAAATCTGGCCTTTATGGAAGGGTGGCAAGAAGAAAGCCATTTCTTAAAGATATCCATAAAAAGTGTCGTTTAAAGTTTGCCACAAGCCACCTGGGAGACACACCAAACATGTGGAAGAAGGTGCTCTGGTCAGATGAAACCAAAATTGAACTTTTTGGCAACAATGCAAAACGTTATGTTTGGCGTAAAAGCAACACAGCTCATCACCCTGAACACACCATCCCCACTGTCAAACATGGTGGTGGCAGCATCATGGTTTGGGCCTGCTTTTCTTCAGCAGGGACAGGGAAGATGGTTAAAATTGATGGGAAGATGGATGGTGCCAAATTCAGGACCATTCTGGAAGAAAACCTGATGGAGTCTGCAAAAGACCTGAGACTGGGATGGAGATTTGTCTTCCAACAAGACAATGATCCAAAACATAAAGCAAAATCTACAATGGAAAGGTTCAAAAATAAACATATCCAGGTGTTAGAATGGCCAAGTCAAAGTCCAGACCTGAATCCAATCAAGAATCTGTGGAAAGAACTGAAAACTGCTGTTCACAAATGCTCTCCATCCAACCTCACTGAGCTCGAGCTGTTTTGCAAGGAGGAATGGGAAAAAAATTCAGTCTCTCGATGTGAAAAACTGATAGAGACATACCCCAAGCGACTTACAGCTGTAATCGCAGCAAAAGGTGGCGCTACAAAGTATTAACTTAAGGAGGCTGAATAATTTTTGCACGCCCAATTTTTCAGTTTTTGATTTGTTAAAAAAGTTTGAAATATCCAATAAATGTCGTTCCACTTCATGATTGTGTCCCACTTGTTGTTGATTCTTCACAAAAAAATACAGTTTTATATCTTTATGTTTGAAGCCTGAAATGTGGCAAAAGGTCGCAAAGTTCAAGGGGGCCGAATACTTTCGCAAGGCACTGTAAGTGTTGTCAGCCCTGGAGCTGTCCATGGTAACTGATCATGGCTATTGCCAAGCAGAACCCTGGAACTGAACTGTGGGTTCCTATAGAGTGGCAGCCAGATAGTGGAAGTAGAGAGTGCAGTATGCAGGCATTTTTAGAATGAACTTGGCGGGATTGTGACACTGTATCTACATCTTTGCTGCTTCTGTTGATCTGTAATTGAGCCCAAACAACAGGGCAGCCTGTCTTTCTGTCGTTCTCTCTTTCTGTGTGGGTGGTGTAAATGGGTTACAGTCAGTCAGTACGAATCACCTCATTTTGTTCAGCAGATAAAATATGTACATAATGGAGGATTCAGCCAGCAGACTGTTAGATGGTCTTATGAACAGAGAAGGGAATAGGCTGGAACAGAAACAGAGAGGAAGAGAGGAATAAGGATAGATATAGAGAGAGAAAAAGGAGAGTGAGGGAGAAATAGAGATGAATGAAAGAGAAAGGCAGAGGGAGGGAGAAATATGGAGGGATGAAAGGGAGGTAAATATTGAGAAGGGGAGAAAAAGGAGAGGGGGAGAAAGAGGGTGTCAAAGTTAATGAAGACAGAATGCAGGAGCTTTGCAAAAGGCTCCACTGAGAGTAGAGGATGATAACGGCTCCCAGTACACAACCAGCACTGTATTTTCAATGCAATGCAACACACATAAACACACACCACAATGATGAATTCAACCATGTTTCTCTATTATTCCACCAGCTCTCTTTACTGCTTTTCTTCTCACTCCCCTCTCTCTCTCTCTCTCTCTCTCTCTCTCTCCCTATTTTTTAAAACATTTTTTGCATATTTCTCTCTGCAATTTCCCTTGGTTCAGCAGTCTTTCAACTATTGAGCAAAGGACTCTGATGTACTCAGACACTCAGAGCGGTTTGAGCACTATGCTGAGAAACTCAATGTTGCTTTAGACCAAAGGCAACAAAAAGGGAAAGCATTGCTTTAACACAGTTTCTTGGGACCAGTGAGTGAAAGATACCAACTTTTCACTCTCTCTAGTTCTCACACACACACACGCACACGCACACACACACACACACGCACACCACACACACACCACATGCACACACACACACACACACACACACACACACACACACACACACACACACACACACACACACACACACACACACACACACACACACACACACACACACACACACACACATTTTAAATACTTTATTTGAATCCACAGCTCACATTACATTAAACAAACATTACAAAGGCCTTTGCATACATTGACAATCAATTATGAATACAGAAAGCACCTTCTCCAAACAGCTAGGCTGCCCATAACAGATGGAACAGACCAATACCTAGCCGATTGCTTTGCTTATGTAAGAACCGACGCCAGGGATCAGAAGCAGGTACAGGGAGTCAAACATTTAATGAGAAAAGACAGGTAACAGGACAGAAACAGCGTCTGCACACAGGTATACAAGGTTAATGCAGAAGCAGGGAACAGAGCGGGGAACCAGACAGATATAGGGAAGGTAAAGACAGAGGTGATTGAGTCCAGGTGAGTCCAAAAATCGCTGACGCGTGACGGGGGGAAGGCAGGTGTGCGTAATGGTGACGGCAGGAGTGCGCAAAGCTGGGGAGCCGGGCGCCCCCAAGCACCAGGGGGGAGACCGGGAGCAGGCGTGACAGATTAAGTCTTAGGAAGGCCTGCAATCTGGAGTCACCGTAGGCCTAGAATATCAACGCTACTAACTTGCACCTACTGTATATCCGAGGCTGCCCAATAGTGAAATGAGGGGCTGGTATTTAATGGCAAGTTACAGAAGTGAGTACCTTTTAGGGAATAGTACTACTAATTCACTACAAATTTTGGATGGGAATAGTCCACTAAACAGTCTCAGAAGAAGACATTAAATTGTAGCCTGAACAGTACACTTAAGCTAAACTTCTTCAAGGAAAGAAGGAGAAAACAATCAGAGCACAGCTTCCACAACACTAGAAAGAGCAAACAGAGAAAGCAACAAGGGACAGGACCCAGAGGAGCAGCCCAAGGAACCACCCAACTCAGAGGAGAGGAAGAGAGCAACAAGGGACAGGACCCAGAGGAGCAGCCCAAGGAACCACCCAACTCAGAGGAGAGGAAGAGAGCAACAAGGGACAGGACCCAGAGGAGCAGCCCAAGGAACCACCCAACTCAGAGGAGAGGAAGAGAGCAACAAGGGACACGACCCAGAGGAGCAGCCCAAGGAACCACCCAACTCAGAGGAGAGGAAGAGAGCAACAAGGGACAGGACCCAGAGGAGCAGCCCAAGGAACCACCCAACTCAGAGGAGAGGAAGAGAGCAACAAGGGACAGGACCCAGAGGAGGCAGCCCAAGGAACCACCCAACTCAGAGGAGAGGAAGAGAGCAACAAGGGACAGGACCCAGAGGAGCAGCCCAAGGAACCACCCAACTCAGAGGAGAGGAAAGAGAGCAACAAGGGACAGGACCCAGAGGAGCAGCCCAAGGAACCACCCAACTCAGAGGAGAGGAAGAGAGCAACAAGGGACAGGACCCAGAGGAGCAGCCCAAGGAACCACCCAACTCAGAGGAGAGGAAGAGAGCAACAAGGGACAGGACCCAGAGGAGCAGCCCAAGGAACCACCCAACTCAGAGGAGAGGAAGAGAGCAAGGGAAGGAAGGGACAGGACCCCCAGAGGAGGGCAGCCCAGAGGAACCACAAGGAACCAACTCAGAGGAGAGGAAGAGAGCAACAAGGGACAGGACCCAGAGGAGCAGCCCAAGGAACCACCCAACTCAGAGGAGGGAGGAAGAGAGCAACAAGGGACAGGACCCAGAGGAGCAGCCCAAGGAACCACCCAACTCAAGGGGAGAGGAACCACCCAACTCAGAAGAGAGCAACTCAAGAGGCAACAAGGGACAGGACCCAGAGGAGCAGCCCAAGGAACCACCCAACTCAGAGGAGAGGAAGAGAGCAACAAGGGACACGACCCAGAGGAGCAGCCCAAGGAACCACCCAACTCAGAGGAGAGGAAGAGAGCAACAAGGGACACGACCCAGAGGAGCAGCCCAAGGAACCACCCAACTCAGAGGAGAGGAAGAGAGCAACAAGGGACAGGACCCAGAGGAGCAGCCCAAGGAACCACCCAACTCAGAGGAGAGGAAGAGAGCAACAAGGGACACGACCCAGAGGAGCAGCCCAAGGAACCACCCAACTCAGAGGAGAGGAAGAGAGCAACAAGGGACACGACCCAGAGGAGCAGCCCAAGGAACCACCCAACTCAGAGGAGAGGAAGAGAGCAACAAGAAAGGACAAACAGCCCTTTGTTCTCCTCCATGAGGCCTAACCAGAACCAAGGATCAAAGACTGCCCACAGACTGAGTATGCCACTCCTGATGTTCAGATACTGTATCTTGAGGTATTTTCTTATCGTTCACTCTGTTCTATAACTTTTTCTACGATCATTCTCATTATATTTCTAAATATATTGATTAGTGTAATTATATGTTGATGGTATAAAATAATTGTATTTTATTCTGGTGAAGTAAGCTCCAACTGATTCTCAAAGAATTCATACCTTTTAGATAAATCAATTATGACTATTGTTCTTATTATGGTCTTAGAGTTAGTGCTCAAATAACTAATAAGGCAGGTTTTCTTAGAACACAGTCTCTGTCCATTACTGGACTGGGGCCCCATTCGAATCATTTCATAGTAATAAGTGTACAGACTACTCTACACTCAGTAAGTCCAGGAAGGAGTCTCTCCGGGTAGCTGCTTTGTTTAAATACTCCAGGCCACAAAGTGGCAGTAGCTTATATGGCTTGTCTGCTGTAGCTAATGTAAGCTAACTAGCAAGATGCGCTGTCGTTGCTAGCTATATAGAATATGTAGTAAGCCCTTGTTGATACTAACCAGATGGCCACAACTAGATAACCAGCGTAGCTAGCAACATTATAATTACATCACAATGGATTCATTTTCTAATGAAGCAGCTGCCTGTTAGCTGTCAATAATTTGTGGAGTAGCTAGCTAGCTTTGTTTTGCTAAATGGCAGTGCTAACCGTCAAGCTAACTTTAGCCAGCAAGTGAACTAGCACTGGCAGTATGGGATAATGGAGAATGAACAACATTATTTCTTCATCACCTTGCTAGATAGTTAGCTTGGTAAACATTTAGTGTTATGTGCATTGGGCTGCACTTACCACCCCATTAATTTCATATGACGCGTGTGTGACTGCCTGACTCAGTTAGCAAGCTAAAGTTAGTGAGCTAGCTAACTAATGAGCAGGTGCATAATATCAAACTGAACCTAACAAAAAAATACTTCAAGCACAAAAGTTGTTAACTAGATGTAAAATATGTAACTTCTGTTGGCTCCCCCACGTGGAGGTTTGTGCTCTCTGATTGTCTTGAAGCCAAGTTCAGCAGGGAAGTATTTTGTTCTAGCAAGAGAAGGAAGGTCCTCCTGAAGTACATATCGGCAGTCAGTGTGTCTGTATCATAACTGTTGCGTCGTCACTGTTGAGCATGTTCAGCAGATGATTCACTCTGGTAACAGTGTAAATCCATTCGACATTCGGGACACCCAAGCCCCCTCTCTTTTCAGTTTAGAAACACATACACACACACACACACACACACACACACACACATGCATGCTCACACATAATGTAGACCCTGAACCAGAGGCTAATTCTAATTCACTTATGCCTTATGCCTCCCAGCATGCATTGAGTCACTGCGCTCTGGTGCCCACCTGTTACTTGACATGACTTGACCTGTCATCATAACATGTCCTGGATGACTGAGTACACATGAAGGTAGATTAAGGAGCTGCTTCACTCTCTCTCTCTTTCATATCTTTCTCTCCCTCTCTCTCTCTGTGTATATCTCCCTCTCTATCTCTGTCTCTCTTTCTCTCTCTCTGTCTGTCTGTCTCCCTCTCTCTCTCTCTCTCTCTCTCTCTCTCTCTGTGTATCTCCCTCTCTTTCTCTCTCTATCTCTGTCTCTGTGTATATCCCTTTTTCTCTCCCTCTATCTCTGTGTATCTCCCTCTCTTTCTCTTTCTCTCTATCTCTGTCTCCCTTTCTCTCTCTCTCTCTATCTCTCTCTCTCTGTGTATCTCCCTCTGTTTCTCTCTCTCTCAGTGTATATCACTTTTTCTCTCCTTCTTTCTCTCCCTCTATCTCTGTGTATCTCCCTCTCTCTCTCCCTCTGTATCTCTTTCTCTCTCTATCTCTTCTCCCTTTCTCTCTCTATCTCTGTGTCTCCCTTTCTCTATCTCTGTGTATCTCCCTATCTTTCTCTCTCTATCTCCGTGTATCTCCTTGTCTTTCTCTCCCTCTCTTTCTCTCTTTATCTGTGTATCTCCCTCAATCTCCCTCTCTATCTCTGTGTATGTCCCTTTCTTTCTCTTAGTGCATCTCCCCCTCTTCCTATCATTCTCTCTAGCTTTTAACCCTCTCTCTCTCTATTCATTTCTCTCGCTCTCTTCCTCTGTTTCCTTCTCTATATGTCTCCTATCTGTGTTTCTGAGTGTGTGTGTATGGATGGGGTGAGAAGGATCTGGCCCTGCTGGAGATTGAGTGTGGCATCAAAGCGAGACCTTTCCACTGTTTAGACACTGGCAGCTTTCCCATCATTACGAAGAGGGCCATGCGGCTAGCTAATTACCCATAATCCCTTGCATAGCATCTTGTGAACCTTGTCATACAATACCTTAGTGTGTGTGATTATGCACGCATACTTTTGTGTGCTTGTGCACATGGTGTGTGTGTAGATGTATTACTGTCTGAGGTTAGTTCCAATCGGCACTCGCTCTATTCCTCTGTCTGACTCCTCTTCCGGTTTAGAAGAGTTTATTTAAAGAACATTCACCTGTCTCTCTGATCTTTAAAGGAAGAAAAGCAGGGGTCAAAAGGACCGTGGCGGGCTGAATAAACAGTGTTTGATGTTGATGAGGATGTTGGAGTGATGAGGATGTAGTCGGAGGGGTGTGTGTGTGTCTAATAAAATCAAATGAAATTGGTCACATGCACAGATTTGTTATAGCAGTTGCAGCGAAATGCTTGTGTTACTAACTTCAACAGTGCAGTAGGATGTCTTGCAAATACAATACAAATAATCAAATAATCAAATAAAAAAAATCTAAGCAAGAAATCAAGAAATTACAGAACGAGCCCAAGTAATAATCCAGAGTAGAAAGTAACAATTAGAATGAGCATTTGTCAGAATCCAGAATATAAATATATGGTGTTCATAGACAGTATATCATTTGGAGAAAAAAATGGTATGTACAGTAGTAGCTGCATTAGGATGAGCGCGAATACAGTATTGTCATACGTAGTGAGTAAACAACAGCATTTAAACAGAATATGAGGTGACCAGCGTTCAATGACTCTATATAGATGGGGTATTAGTCTCAAGGTGCAGGACAGAGTACCGGGTAGGTAGCCGGCTAGTGATGGCTGTTCAACAGTCCGATGGCCTGGCGATAGAAGCTGTTTTTCAGTCTCTCGGTCCCGGCTTTTATGCACCTGTACCATCTCTGTCTGCTAGATGGTTGCAGAATGAACAGACCATAGCTTGGATGGCTGATGTCTTTGAGGATCTTCTTGGCCTTTCTTTGACACCAAGTGCTGTAAATGTCCTGGAGGGGAAGGCAGCATGCCCCCGGTGATGCTTTGGTCTGAATGCACCACCCTCTGGAGAGGCATGAGGTTGAGGGCGGTGTCGTTGCCATACCAGGTAGTGATGCAGCCTGACAGAATGCTCTCAATGGTGCATTTGTCGAAGTTTGTGTGTCTTAGGGGCCATGTCGGATTTCTTTAGCCGCCTGAGGTTGTAGAGGCACTGTTGCGCTTTCTTCGCCATGGTGTCGGTGTGGTGGGACCATTTGCTTGTAAGTAAGCATTTCACTGTAAGGTCTACGCCTGTTGTATTCGGCGCATGTGACTAATAACATTTGATTTGATTTCAGGTTCTCGGAGATGTGCACATCAAGGAAATTTAAGCTTTTGACCCTCTCCACTACAGCCTTGTCAATGTGGATGAGGGCACGCTCCCTCGTCTGTCTCCTGTAGTCCACAATCAGCTCCTTAGCCAGGGCTTTAACCTCCTACCTGTAGGCTGTCTCATCGTTGTTGGTAATCATGCCCGACACTTTCTTGTCATCAGCAAAATGTATGATTGAGTAGGAGTCGCATTTGTTGGGGCGGTATGCAAATTGTTGTGTGTCTAGGTTTGTCGGGCAAGATGAGGTTGTATGGTTCTTGACTAGCCTCTCAAAGCACTTTGTGATGACAGAGGTAAGTGTTACTGGGCGATGGTCATTTAGTGCAGTTACCTTAGCTTACTTAGGTACAGGAACAATGGTTGATGTCTTGAAGCAAGTGAGGACAACAGACTGGGATAGGGAGAGGTTGAATATGTCCGTAAACACTCCTACCACCTGGTCTGTGCATGCACCGAGGATGCGGATTGGTATTCCACCTTGAGAGGGTTAACACGCATGAAAGTCCTACTCATGTTGGCTACAGAGATCGAGAGCCCACAGTCCTCGTGAGCAGCAGGGGCCCACGACGGTGGCTCTGTGTTGTTTTCCTCGAAGCGGGCAAAGAATGTGTTAAGTTTGTCTGGGAGTGAGGTGTCAGTGTCCACAACGTGGCTGGTTTTACCTTTATAGTCCGTGATTGTCTGAAGTCCCTGCCACATGCGTCTCGTGTCTGAGCCATTGAGTTGCGACTCTACTATATTCTTGCAATGTCTTTCTTCTTTCTGATGTACTCGTCCATGTTCCCAGTCACCTTACTGTGGTTAAATGCGGTAATTTGCACATTCTTTATTGTGTGAATGACCAACGTTGAACAGACCTTACGACGCTTGCTTCCTGCTTTAATTTCTGCCTATGGGCGGGGAGGAGCAGAATGGAGGCCTGATCAGATTTTCCTGAAAAGGGGGGGGCCTTGTAGCCATCTCAGAAGAGAGAATAACAAGCGTCTTCTTTCCATGTATAAGGTCACAAGGTGAGACCCAGATGCAGACACAGGAGGTGGATGGTTAGAGTCTTTGTAGTTTATTTCTAATCCAAAAGGAGTAGGCAGGAGAATGGTCATGGACAAGCAAAAGGTCAAATCCAGATTCTGAGTCCAACAGGTAAAGAGTGGCAGAAAGGCTCGATGTCAGGGCAGGAAGAAGGGTCATGCAGGCGGGTATGGATTCCAGAAAAACAGGCAAGGGTCAAAACCAGGAAGGCTAGAAAAAGAGAATAGAAAACAGGAGCATGGGAAAACACTCTAGTCGATTTGAAAACATACAAGACAAACTGGCCCAGAGAGACAGGAAACACTGGGATAAATACACTGGCACAGAGAGACAGGAAACACTGGGATAAATACACTGGGGAAAATAAGCGACACCTGGAGGGGGTGGAGACAATCACAAGGACAGGTGAAACAGATCAGGGCGTGACACCGCGTATAGTAGAGGCGGTGTGTTGGTTGAATTTCAGGACAAATTTCCTTAGATTTCCTTTGTTAATTAAAGTCCTCAGCTACTACAAATGCAGCGTCCGGATATGCGGTTTCCAGCTTACTCAAAGTCCTGTATAGTTCCTTGAGTGCCACCGTGATGTCGGCTTGAGGGGGGATAATAAACAGCCATGACAATAATCGATGACAGTCTTGGGAGCTAATGAGGGTGGCATTTGATGGTGAGGTATTCCAGATTGGGAGAGCAGGCGTGCCTGTCTGCCTGCCTGTGTGTGTGTAATACAGCCTGGAAGAGCAAGGCAAAGGGATGATTATGGGAGTGTGGGCTGGTGCTTGAGAGCAGCTGTTGATGCACACAGGGGAGACGACTAGGGCCAATAAGGGATCCGTTGATGAGATGTTTGGATGATGCTCTTTACACTCCGGGCGGAGTGGATTGGAGAGACATTGGAGAGACAAGGACAGTAGAGAGGGAAGAAGAGGGAGAACGCCTGCGACTAAGATGATCGCTGTTACCAGGAAAACCTCTTCTAAGTGTTTGTATATCAGCTGCCTTAAGAGAGCGACTGAAAGCGATCAGTGGTTGGATTGGATCTCAAACCAAAGACAATTTTTCAATCAAGCTCTCTCCTCTGTATCCATCAGAAAGGTTGTGACTCCATCGCTGTGTTGGAGGAAGCCATAACTGAGTACAGTGACACCTTCATCATGCCAAACAAAGTCATCCCTGTGTGCCGTGACCTCATTAATATGCGCCTTATTACTTCATCAGTGTGCATGGCAACCTCATTACAATGTGTGGTGACTTCTTCATTGTGCAAAGTGACTGTTTGCATCTGCATGACAGCCTGAGCTATGTCTAATGAGTTTAGCCATTGTACTGTGCCATTGCTATGCACTTAAACTTTTACCAACTTTTTGGCATTTAGCAGACGATTTTATCTGAAGCAACTTACACTCATGCGTGCATACATTTTTACATGTGGGTGGTCGCGGGAATCAAACACACTATCCGGGCATTACAAGCACCATGCTCTACCAACTGAGCTACAGCTTTTAGGCTATGTTCCCCATGGAAATACTGTGGATTTGGGTTAGGGTCACCATTACACTAAAAGAGAAAACAACTTACAATATCTAGTCTTCTCATCAGCATACACTGAGTGTACAAAATATTAGAAACACCTGCTCTTTCCATGACATAGACTGACCAGGTGAATCCAGGTGAAAGCTATGTTTCCATATTGATGTCACCTGTTAAATCCACTTCAGTCAGTGTAGATGAAGGGGAGGAGAGTACCCTGTAGGTGCCAGGCCCACTGGTTTGAGTGTATCAAGAACTGCAATGCTGCTGGGTTTCTCCACGCTCAACAGTTTACCGTGTGTATCAAGAATGGTCCACTACCTAAAGGACATCCAGCCAACTTGACACACCTGTGGGAAGCGTTGGAGTCAACATGGGCCAACATCCTTGTGGAATGCTTTTGACACCTTGCAGAGCCCGTGCCCCGGCTAATCTAGGCTGTTCTGGAACTCAATATTAGGAAGGTGTTCCTTATGTTTTCTACACTCAGTGTATATGGATGTGAATTGTTCACAAATGAAAAGCCTCACAAGTAATCTGTGTGCTATTACCCTGCAGAGGTGTGTTGGGGGGTGGGTGGTGTGTGAGACACAGGGCAGAATAACAGCACAACATAAGGCAGACACACATTCTCTAACCGTGAGCTGATATAAGATGGCGTGTGTTTGTGTGTGTTGCATATGACGATGTACTGTTGTGCTTCCCACTTCCCAAGTTCCCATTCCCATAATGCCACAGCAAACACCTGCCATTACGACTCAAGGGAAAACCACTGTGCTGTGGAAGAGGTGAAGACGGCTCCATCTGTTTCCTTCATCTATAGCAGTCTCTCTGTCTGTTCATGTGCGTGTGTCTGCTTGTGTCTGTGAAATATAGATGTACGCAAACACTATCATCCAACATTCAATTGTATTTTATATTTATTTTTGAATATTTTCCTCTGCAGGCAGAACACCCCCCCACTAGCAGAAACAGGTTCGAGGAAGGAAGACAAGAACTAAGAGATGCTATTGTCACTCTTCACTGCGCTCAGAAACTTCACTGAGAGGTAAGAGAAACACTCTGCTCGACTGTGTGGGATGACAGTATGCATTGTGTGATTCACTGGATTTGAAATGTTCCAAAGTATCCAGAACACAACCTTTAAGGGAAACAAGCTGAGAGTTTTGGGAGTTCGGTATAGGCCAACTTCCCCACCACACCACATGGTGGAGTACTTTCTATGTCCACCTATGGCAGCAACATCGCTCTCTGGGCATGATGACTACATTAAGGCCTTCCATCAGTGATACTCAAATTGAAAATCATTCAACTAAATAATGAGGATTTCTATCAGCTTCATTGAGGTGTCGATTACATCTCACTTTCCAGTGTTCGAACCTGTAAACAAGGCTGCATGGGATTTATCTCAATGCGACTCCGTGCATCCAATGGCAATGTCAGCTTAAGTATAATGCCGGGATCCATTGTGGATTTAATAGCTCTATAATGCAATTCCACCTCTGACAACATCAAAACATCAGCTATGCGGATCTGATTGAACCGGGCCCTAAATTGCCTCCATTCATCATGGACCAGGCAAAGCTACTTCAGGGAGGGAGGGCGGGAGAGAGAGAGAGAGACAAAAATGATAAGGCTAGCAGTTCTCTGTGCTGAGGCAGAGGTGGGTCATAAAATGCTTATGCCTGCCTCTCTGGATGTCTGGCTGGCTGGCTGCCCGTCTGCCTGTCTCTGTCTGTCTACCTGTTTGCATGTCTGCTGACTGAGCACACACGTCCCTAGGACCTAGACCCAGACAAAGGCAGGACTAGGGGTGTTGAGGAAGATGGAAGACTGTGTTTTTTTTGGACAGATGTAAGCAGCGCTGATGATGGCACTGATGCCTGTCTGTTCTGGGGGATCATTGGGTAATGGGGTGTGAGTATATCTCACCACGGTAGAGAAACAGGAGAAGCAGAGACAGGTGTGTTGGTGATAGGCTAACCCACCACTGGGAAAGGGGCCATATCCGAGGAAAGAGGCATATCCGGAGATATCTTGACTTGACTCGAAAATATATACTGTAGATATGACATGGTAATTTCCTTTGTCCCGATATCGACTCATTCAATATCCGACATAGGTTATTGAGATATTTGACATGATTTGTGTTAAAGAGAAACCCCTGCTATTTGATGTCTGATCATTTCTGCTGTCATTTGGGAGATGAGGTACACTATGATGTTAACCAACAATGGTGTAAAGGTCCCTTTTTCCCTGATTGTGACGCGAGTGTGTGATGAATGAGCCGCTTCATGTCTGACAGGAAACATTAGCATCAATGTTTGTAGTGTGTGATCCAAGGGAACTGGTACCAACTGCAGGCCCCTGTACCTGCACCCCCAGCTGTGGAGCATTGGAGGCTACTAAGGGGAGGGACGGCTCATAATAATGGCTGGAACGGAATCAAACCATTTGTTCGATGTATTTAATACATATACATTTCATTTATTACGCTCCAGCCATTACCACGAGCGCATCCTCCCCAATGAAGGTGCCACCAACCTCCTGTGGTGTGTAGGGGGGTGGTGGATGAGAGGAGCCAGGGGATAGGGCTGCCTGGCAGGATCAAACAGGGTGTTTTGGGGGAGAGGGGCCTAGTTAAAAGGGGCCCGGGGAGGTTTGGTTGGGTAAGTGTGCAGGTGTGTAATCAGTGTCCTGGTGACAGTAATCAGGAGGAGATGTGGCTTGTTCTCTCTCTCTCTCAATTTTTTTATTTAATTTAACTAGGCAAGTCAGTTAAGAACACATTTTTATTTACAATGACGACCTAGGAACGGTGGGTTAACTGCCTTGTTCAGTGGCAGAACGACAGATTTTTACCTTGTCAGCTTGGGGATTCGATCTAGCAACCTTTACGGTTACTGGCCCAACGCTCTAACCACTAGGCTACCTGCCTCCCCTCTTTCTGTCTCTCACTCCCTTTCTCCTCTGTCTTTTATCCTCTCACATCAGGTTTTATGTTCATCTGTCTAGACTGTTATTGATTGAGGTTTTAATGTCTCCTCGTTGAATTTATATTGGGTTTGCATGTCGGGCAATGAGATGAGCGGGTCTGTGTATAGGTACTAACACTGGCGCTTCGCTTTGGTCCGTCTCTGGTTTAGTGATCCTCTGAGGTAAGCCAGGCTCCGCTAGGCTCATATCGCAGTTAAGAGTGATGCTTGGACACACACACACACACACACACACACACAATCTCCACACACACATGTCCCGCCCCCACCCCCCCCCCACATACACACACTCCCTAGCAGATGCTTAGTAGTTTTGATCTGATAAAAAAAAGTCCATATCTCTATTGAAGCAGACAGCAGGATGCCTGGGCAGCCCAGGCTCTGGACATCTGCTCCTGGCACACAGCACACTGACTCGGACTCACACACTGATCCTCAGTAGCAGGGAGAGCACATGTTTAACACACTGTTACACTGGAGCCCAGAGGCAGCAGCCGACGTGTAAGTATTTTCACAGAAGGACATCCTATCACCTCTTTTCTCTCTGTCTCTGTCTCTGTGAGTGTATGTCTCTGTCAGTTCAAGTTCATTTTAAGGGCTTTACTGGCTTGGGAAACATATGTTTACATCGCCAAAGCAAGTGAAATGGATAATAAACAAAAGTGGAATAAATCTTTTTAAAAATGAACAGTAAACATTACACTCACAAAAGTTCCAAAAGAATATAGACATTTCAAATGAAATATTATGTCTATATACAGTGTTGTAATGAAGTGTCTATGTCTCTCTCTCTCCAGTTACACAGATAAACACTCAGTCCCCCATAATAAATGTGTGCCTCTGAGGGTTTGCATTTAGCCAACCTACTCCCTTGCCAAGACAAGAGAAAAGAGAATTCAATATGTATTCACAGTAAGGCACTGAGACGTGGACAACACACATTACTGGACCCGCAGAAGATGTCAACACAAACACACAATAGGAAGTGAAGGTAAACAAAGCAAACAAAAGGAGGGTGGATAGAAAAATGTAACTCTTTAGAGGACAGAACAGGGCCACGTCGGACAGATGTTCCCTTCAGATTAATATTCTCACTCCCTGTGTGTGTGTGTGTGTGTGTGTGTATGTGTGTGTGTTTCATCCAACCACGGACTCGCTGTGCTGTCTGATTTCATGCCTCCTGAGCAACGAGAACGGAAAGACCCCTCTCCTGCAGTCATGGCGCTGTCACAAGATTTTAATAAATGATACTAACAAACAGGAATATCAGCCTCTCACCGTACGACGCGGTGCATGTGGCGGTAACTGGGGCTAAATTTAGCTCCACTCCCTCCCTCTCTCCTGCACGGTGAACAACGTCGATCACACTGTTTATGACCAGCGCCATTTTATGACTTTTCCATTTCTTTATGAATTTTTAAACCATGGAAGTCTTTAGTTCTATAATGTCTCTGTTGGGCTTTAATTCACCCCTCCTGGCTGTGCTGTTGTTTTGTACCATAATCAGCACGTGTCCAATGGAAAACAGCATTGAGACAGAATTCTTTTCCAGACATCCACCACCCGCACATTCACTGTGGCATTAATTCATCACAAATTTGATAACAGGCAATTAATAATTGAGCAGTGTTTGCTAATTAAGTCTTGGAGAGGGCTAGTGGAATACTCTATCCTGTTTCCTAAGACACATGTTATTGACACACCTGAGAAGAAAGGGATGGGCCTGCTTGTTTTCAATCTGCCTCAGATAGGCTAGAGTCATTTCCCCTCCTGTTGAAATGCTTGATCAGATTTCAAGCTGGCATGTGTGTGTGTGGCATGCGTGTGTGTGTGTGTTTGTGCATGCGTGTGTGTGTGTGTTTGTGCATGCGTGTGTGTGTGTGTGTTTGTGCATGCGTGTGTGTGTGTGTTTGTGTTTGTGCATGCGTGTGTGTGTGTGTGTGTTTGTGCATGCGTGTGTGTGTGTGTGTGTGTTTGTGCATGCGTGTGTGTGTGTGTTTGTGTTTGTGCATGCGTGTGTGTGTGTGTTTGTGTTTGTGCATGCGTGTGTGTGTGTGTGTGTGTTTGTGCATGCGTGTGTGTGTGTGTGTGTTTGTGCATGCGTGTGTGTGTGTGTTTGTGCATGCGTGTGTGTGTTTGTGCATGCGTGTGTGTGTGTGTTTGTGCATGCGTGTGTGTGTTTGTGCATGCGTGTGTGTGTGTGTTTGTGCATGCGTGTGTGTGTGTGTTGTGCATGCGTGTGTGTGTGTGTTTGTGCATGCGTGTGTGTGTGTGTTTGTGCATGCGTGTGTGTGTGTTTGTGCATGCGTGTGTGTGTGTGTGTTTGTGCATGCGTGTGTGTGTGTGTTTGTGCATGCGTGTGTGTGTGTGTTTGTGCATGCACACAAATACAAACACACAAATAGACTGTGACCTCTCGACCTTCTCTAGCTCAGACTAATCTCTCACTATTGTCTTGTGAATGACTCTTCAGGCCTTTCAGAGCACTACAGCCTACTGGAGGAGTTCTACTATCTGTAAAAGGAAACTAATTCATGTAACACATCTCAGGACTCTAAAATAAACCCTTATAATATCCATTTTAAAAGCCTAATCCCACATTCTGGATAGTTTTCATGCTAGTGGTCCATGGTAGTGTATAGTGTCCGCGTCCCAAATGGCACCTATTCAATATACAGCAGTGCACTACTTGTGACCAGAGATGGGAATATGACCATTTGGGACAGAGCCAAATGACTCTCTGTCGATTGCTTAATTCTGTTTTTCCTTGTTGCCTGTAAAAAACTCAAAGTGGCCCTCCCATCCGACGGCACTTGAGAACTCGAAGCTATTTCTTTCTGGGCAGCATTCATGTGGAACGCTCACTTTAGTCAGGGCAGACCAACTACCACACACATGCACACAGAGACACATGCACTCGCACGCAAACACACACACACACACACACACACACCGGCTTTGTATACGCCACCCTGTTTCTCTCTGGGAGATTTTCGACAAAAACAAACCCTGTCCCACTAATCAGAGTAGAGGTGGGATCGATGGACAGTGAGCAGAGTGCCTCTGATAGTGCTTTGGGCCTGCAGGTAGGCTGGCTGCTCAGCTCTCTGCCTCCCTTGGCTCCCTGCCAGCCCCCCTGACACTACTTGTATGCTGCAGGTTGCAGAGACTGACCATTGGGAGACACACAGGGGAAAGGGGCGAGCAGTGGATCACGCAAGGGAGTGTTTAGGTAGTTGGAAGGTAGGAATGTGAGAATTGACCTACTGGAGGAGAAGGGGGAGAGGGGATAGCTGCATTGGAGCAGTTGTAGGTGGGTTGTTGTTTGTGTGTGTGTGGGGGGGGGATTTGGAAGAGGATGGGGATGACTTACAATAGTTTTCAAACTGAGGGAGACCGAGGTAGAAATCATCATGTCGTGCCATGTGGAATAAACAGGCAGGACACCCGTGATATAAGTCAGTATTCGAGGTCCATCCTCGTCTGAAGATGATGGGAGATGACGTCAAAACCGGCCACTAGGGGCAACAGTGAGCACTGTTACCTTCAAGTAGACTGGTTTTGCTAGGGCGTTGTGGATGGGTTTAAGCATCTGCCTCTGGTTCCAAAAGTTGCTTGTTTATGCCTAAACGTGACCTTGGAACGATACAGTGAAGTAACGAAACACTTCGAAATTTGACGTTTTGAGTGACTCAATTTTACATTTGAGAAACATTGAAGAACTAATTCTGATGTGAGATTGTGCGAGCTTGTTGGGAATAAAACACCTGCTTGTAAACATGACTATTCCATTACTTTGTCATGTTTTAAATCTACTCTACCAGTGAGAATCGTCCTGTTGACTTGAAAGCAACCTGCTAATAAATATATAACTCCCTCAGAAACCTCTGTAAATGGGGCAACATTAAAGGTTTCTAAGGCGAGCACAGTGACTCACTCTATACTGTATTAACAACAGATACCAGGTCATGTCAGTCAGGTCACACACACGTGCACACACACACACACGAACTGCACACACATACACACACAAATCACTTACATACACACTCACAGTTACACACACACACACACACACACACACACATACACCACCCGTGTATACTGGATATTACGTCCATCTCCAAGGATGAGGTTTGGAGGCAGCAGCAGCACAAACATGTACTGATGAAGAAATAGTTCCTTATTAGATGAATGATAATAATGGGAGATCGGCTGGATGATAATAACGGGAGATCGGCTGGATGATAATAATGGGAGATCGGCTGTACCTCATCCAAGCTGCACTTCCTCTCTGGAACTGAAAGCAATTTTCTTCTTTCCAGAATGTGAACGGTCTGATATGCCATTGCAATTATGCACGTTAGTGTCACATTTCAGACATGTTTATTACCATGTGTTTTCGCTGTGCATTCAAAGACTACAGCCTAATTTGCTGTGTCCGTGCCACATCTCAAATGGATCCCTATTCCCTATGTAGTGCACTACTTTTGAACAGAGCTCTGGTCAAAAGTAGGGCACTATTACTATAGAGGGAATAGGGAACATTTAACCAAGCTTCATCATCCTTATCGCTACACAGTCGGCAGCATAATGAAACCACGGGCTGCTCTTGGATAAGAGGAGGCAGCCTGTTAGAAAGACAATCATTTAATTGCGGAGTCAAAGCAACCTGCTATTCCATTTGGTTTCAATGTTATTTCTAAAGCTTAATTAAGTTCTGCGTGGACCGCCTAGCGTGTTTTCTCCTCAGCTTAGAAAGTGATCGCCGAATGATTAGTTGATGAGGTTCTGAACTGCAGACTGAGCCCTGTTACGGCTTTATAGCCTCTAAGGACTTCTCACATAGAACATGCACACACACGTTCAATGACAAAGAAGCGAGAAATTGACCGAAAGCCTGAATTTAAAGTGTATTAAATAGATGTTTTTCTCTCACCCATCGACACACAATACTCCATAATGACAAAGTGAAAACGTGTTTTTAGACATTTTATCAAACATATTGTAAATGAAATACATAAATATCTCATTTACATAAGTATTCACTGCCCTGAGTCAATGCGTTTCTCCCCTTTACCCCTTGCAGATTTGCTCTGCAAGGTTCTCTTCAAGGATTTTCCTGTATTTGTCTCCATTCATTGTTCCCTCTATTCTTACCAGTCTCCCAGTCCCTGCCGCTGAAAATCATTTCCATAGCATGATGCTGCCAACACCATGCTTCTCGGTGGGTATGGTGTTAGATGGGTGAGCTGTGCCTGGTTTTCTCCCGACATAGCCCTTTTCATTCAGGCCAAAGAGTTCAATTTTTTTGTCTCATTAGAACACAGAATCTTTTGCCTTTATGATCTCAGAGTTTTCACGTGCCTTTTTGCTAATTCCAGGTGTGATGTTATGTGGCTCCTTCTCAGGATTGCTTTAGTCTGGTCACTCTCCCATAAAGTCTAGATTTGGCAAAGTGCTGTAGAGACTGTTATCCTTCTGGCAGGTTCTCCCATATCAGCCAAGGAACTCTGTAGTTCTGTCAGGGTGGTCATTGGGTTCTTGATCACCTCCCTGACCAAAGGTCCCTTTTGCCCGGTTTCTCAGTTTGGTCGGACGGCCAGCTCTAGACAAAGACTGGGTGGTTTCATATTTGTTCAATTTCCCAATGATGGAGACCACTGTGCTCTGGAAACTTTCAACACTTTATAAATTGTGTCCTTCCCAGATATATACCTCATCACAGTTTAAAAATCTCAGATCTACGGACAATTCCTTGGAATTCATGGTATAGTTTCTGTTCTGACATGCACTGTCAACTGTCAGACCTTATATAGACAGGTGTGTTTCTTTCTAAATCATGTCCTAACAATTGAATAGGCCAGAGGTGGACTCCAATCAAGTTGTAGAAACATCTCAAGTATGATCAAAGGAAATTGGATGCTCTTGAGCTCAAGTTGGTGTGTCAAAGCAAAGGGGTGTGAATACTTATGTAAATGTATTTTATTTTATTTTAACCTTTATTTAACTAGCCAAGTCAATTAAGAACAAATTCTTATTTACAATGATGTCCTACCAAGAGGCAAAAGGCCTCCTGTGGGGACACGGTCTGGTCAAACATTTTTTATATAAGACAAAACACACATCACGACAAGAGAGACACCACAACACTACATAAAATAGACCTAAGACAACAACACAACACGGCAGCAACACAACATGTCAACCACACAACATGGTAGCAACACAACATGGCATCACCACAACATGGTAGCAGCACAAACATGGTACCAACATTGTTAGGCACGGACAACATCACAAAGGGCAAAAAGTTAGATTCAACAATACATCACACGAAGCAGCCACAACTGTCAGTAAGAGTGTCCATGACTGAGTCTTTCAATGCAGAGATGGAGATAAAACTGTCCAGTCGCTAGCTGCAGCAAACTGAAGAGACGAGCGACCCAGGGATGTGTGTGCATTGGGGACCTTTAACAGAATGTGACTGGCAGAACGGGTGTTGTATGAGGAGGATGAGTGTTGCATCAGGTATCTCAGATAGGAGGAGTGAGGCCTAAGAGGATTTTATAAATAAGCATAAACCAATCAACCAGTGGATCTTGCGCCAGGTATACAGAGATGACCAGTTTACAGAGGAGTATAGAGTGCAGTGATGTGACTTAACATTGGTGGCAAATCTGATGGCCGGAATGGTAAAGAACATCTAGCCCCTCGAGAGCACCCTGACCTGCCGATCTATAAATTACGTCTCCGTAATCTAGCATGGGTAGCATGGTCATCTGAATCAGGTTAGTTTGGCAGATGGGGTGAAAGAGGAGCAATTACAATAGAGGAAACCACGTCAAGATTTAACCTTAGCCTGCAACTTGAATATGTGCTGAGATAAGGACAGTGTACTGTAAGCCATACTCCCAAGTACTTGTATGAGGTGGCTACTTCAAGCTCTAAACCCTCAGAGGTAGTAATCACACCAGTGGGGGGACCACATGAGATAAGGTACCAGTCAAACGTTTGGACACACCTACTTATTCAAGGCTTTTTCTTTATTTTTACTATTTTATACATTGTATAATAATCGTGAAGATATCAAAACTATGAAATAACACACATGGAATCATGTAGTAACCAAAAACGTGTTAAACAAATATATGTATTTTAGATTTGAGAGTCTTCAAAGCTTTGCACACTCTTGGCATTCTCTCAACCAGCTTCACCTGGAATGCTTTTCCAACAGTATTGAAGGACTTCCCACATATGCTGAGCACTTGTTGGATGCTTTTCCTTCACTCTGCGGTCCAACTCATCCCAAACCATCTCAATTGGGTTGAGGTCGGGTGATTGTGGAGGCCAGGTCATCTGATGCAGCACTCCATCACTCTCCTGCTTCGTCAAATAGCCCTTACACAGCCTTGAGGTGTGTTGGGTCATTGTCCTGTTGAGAAACAAATGATTGTGCCACTAAGTGCAAACCAGATGGGATGGTGTATCGCTGCAGAATGCTGTGGTAGCCATGCTGGTTAAGTGTGCCTTGAATTCTAAATACATCACCAACAGTGTCGCCAGCAAAGCATCCCCACACCATCACACCTCCTCCATGCTTCACGGTAGGAACCACACGTCACAACACAACCGATTGGCTCAAACGCATTAAGAAGGAAAGAAATTCCACAAATGAACTTTTACCAAGGCACACCTGTTAATTGAAATGCATTCCAGGTGACTACCTCATGAAGCTGGTTGAGAGAATGCCAAGGTTGTGTGCAAAGCTGTCAAAGCAAAGGGTCGCTGCTATGAAGAATCTCTAATATAAAAAAATATTTTTTTAACACTACATGTTGCCATATGTGTTATTTCATAGTTTTGGTGTCTTCACTATTATTCTACAATAGTAAAAATAAAGAAGAACCCTGGAAAGAGTAGGTGTGTCCAAACTTATGACTGGTACTGTATGTTTTGGAGGTGTTCAGAACAAAACGGGGAGAGAAAGCTTACTGGACACTAAGAAAGCCTTGTTGTAGAGCATTTAACACAACATCCAGGGAAGGGCCAGCTGAGTATAAGACTGTACCATCTGCATTTAAATAGATGAGAGAGCTTCCTACTGCCTGAGCTATGTTGCTGATGTAAATTCAGAAGGCAAGTGACAGGCTGTGGCTGAGATAGCAAATGGTATGACTTTACACACTGCACTATTTGAGAGAGGTACACAAACCAGATCAAAGACCCCTCAGAGACACCAATTCTCCACAATAATGGAATGGTCTGCCGTATCAAAAGCTTTGTCCAAGTTAATCTAAATAGCATCACAACATCGCTTAGAGTCAAGGGCAGTGGTGACATAATTTTGGACCTTTAAGCTCTTGAAGTGACACATCCACCTCCAATGAGATATTTCTCATTTCATTTTCAATAAAAATTTGCAAAGATTTCTAAAAACATGTTTTCACTTTGTCATTATGTGGTATTGTGTGTAAATGGGTGAGAAGAAAATAGCGTTTTAAATCAATTTTGATATCAGGTTGTAACACAACAATATGTGGAATAGGTCACGGGGTGTGAACACTGTCTGAAGACACTGTAGTGTGCATACAGTGGTGTCTAGGATTAAGTCGGCTAAAAGCTTCCTCCTTCGTTTCTCTGGCATCCTGGGAGGATTAAAGGGGACAGGCGATAATCAGTGCCCGAACAGAGAGAGAAAGAGAGAGAATGAGATATAGAGAGAGTCAGAGACAGAGAGTGGGGGAGAGAGAGAGCTGTGTCTTCTCCTCAGCTAACTCCACTCTTCAAGAAAATCAATCAAACAAACCGCTGAGTCTCAAATGAGCAATCTAGCCTAGTGTTCTGTCGTACTAGTACTGACTTGGCTTGACTCTGGGCTCTGACTGAGCTTGGCCACCGCCTAGGCTGTCACCAGCCACTACCGTAAGGCAACCTCCTTCCTTTACCATCCCCTATACCCACTGCCAAGACTCCAACCACCCACCCCTCTGACTGCCACTGTACTGCACACACTGTACATCTCATTCACTGTACTGCTATTTACCCACCAACACTCCACAGCTCCTAATGTAACGCCACCATTTACAGTATCACCCCCTGCCACCTATACCCACCGCCAACACTCCCCACCTTCCGACCTCCTGTCCCACTGCCTCCCCAGACAGGCCATTGGATGAATGTCAAATATTGACCTCAGCTTGTGAAATCAAGTTGACCCTCCCACTGTGTTAACCTCTATGTACAATAGTGGCAACAATGTCAGCAGAGACCCCTCACCCAGACCCTCATTAACCTCTCCATATGATTCTAATAATAATAATTATCATGTCTGTTAATCACATCCTCTGCTCATTATTCTACGTAAACAGGTGACTAGATGCAGAGGACCAATCATGTGAATGAGCAGGTATAACTGCAGAGAGAGGCCGCGTGATTAGACTGGTTAATGATGTCATTAGCCATAATTGCGGCCACGTCAATGAGCCCCTATGTGCCGTTTATGTAATGCTGAAATGCACTGTTCCCTGCCACCGTGCGCACGTGCGTGTGTGTTTGATAGGTGTGAAATCGATAGAATGGAAATAATATGCTAAAGTCCATCTTTCGGGGAAGCTCCGATTTCATGCATCATTGAACTCTGCGTGGAATAGTTTTTCTCTCCTCCATGTACATCGTTCTCAGAGAAATCTGAGACCGAAGTGTGGCAGTCATTGGAATGTCAGTGATATCCATAACGGTCTTGTCTATCAGTGTAATCTTCCATCCAGGGTGCGTATACACACACACACACACACACACACACACACACACACACACACACACACACACACACACACACACACACACACACACACACACACACACACACACACATGACACTCCATTGTAAAACTCTTATTAGTAAAGTCTTCTTCTTGTCCTTTGATGAGGGGATACAAGCCAGATCACATCAACTGGAGAGATGTGATGGAAATAAAAGTCCCTTTAATACACTTCTGTTAGTCTAAGCAGTCACAAATCCTTTTCTAACAAGCAAGGCCACACACGTACACACAAGTACGCGCACAGGCACTAATGCGGACACACACACATACATGTGTAAACATACACACAAATATGCAGGAAGATGCACGCGCACACACACACACACACTTGTGCAATTCTTTATTTATTGTTGTTTCCCATCCTTCATTTACATGATTTTTCACAAACAACCATTATCTGCCTACAAAACAGGAACCAAATCAAACCATGTGTAGCCATCTACATATTCTGGTATTCCATCTTTTCTAACTGATGAATGCTAAATATCATATAAAGGGCCAGTGCAATCAAAAACGTGATATTTCTGTCTTTTTGACCATTTTAATTGAAAACAATCACAGTAACGGTCTTTTAAAAAAAAAATTGCTTCTTAGCGAAGAGCAATTAGTCAAACAAGAATTTAGCTAGGACTGTTTGGGTGTGGTAAGAGTGGGGAGGGGAAAGCTCAAAACTAGCTATTGTTGGCAGAGAGGTTTGGAACTCTCTTTCTTATTGGTCTATGAACTGATTTACTGCCTGGCAGGCCAAAACTCCATCCCACCAAAACAGGCAGAAATGTAATGTGGTCTATTCAAACAGCTCTTACTCTAACAGGGCATTATCATCATTTTCACAACTTCACAATTGTTATCCAGAAATTATTTGATATTGAGATAAAAATCACTGCATTGGATCTTTAAATGCATTACTGTAAATTCCAATGTCATGAGAAGTCACTCACCACCCAGTAAAATATTTTTCTTAGCTGTGGGTGACATAACCTCTCCTTTACAGTAGCATGTGTTGTGTGTCCTCTCGTCCCAGGGGTGAAGGGTCAAACCCTCACTATTCCTAATGTTCCATAAATATTTCTGTCTGTGTCACAACCACTCAGACTCATTCTGAAAGCACTGCAGTCTCTCTTTCTCTGTTTCACTCTCTCTCTGCCTTTATCTCTCTCTCTGTTTCACTCTCTCTGCCTTTATCTCTCTCTGTTTCACTCTCTCTGCCTTTATCTCTCTCTCTGTTTCACTCTCTCTGCCTTTATCTCTCTCTGTTTCACTCTCTCTGCCTTTATCTCTCTCTCTGTTTCACTCTCTCTGCCTTTATCTCTCTCTGTTTCACTCTCTCTGCCTTTATCTCTCTCTCTGTTTCACTCTCTCTCTGCCTTTATCTCTTTCTGTTTCACTCTCTCTCTCTGTTTCACTCTCTCTCTGCCTTTATATTTCTCTCTGTTTCACTCTCTCTGCCTTTATCTCTCTCTCTGTTTCACTCTCTCTCTGCCTTTAGCATCTTTCTCTCTCAACCTCTCTCTCGGTATATACATGTCTGTCTGCCTCTTCCCTCTCTGCCTCTTCCCTCCCTCTTTCTCTCTCAACCTCTCTCTAGATATATACATGTCTGTCTGCCTCTCTCTCTCTGCCTTTCCCTCCCTCTGCCTCTCTCTCTGCCTTTCTCTCGCTCTTTCTCTCGCTCTGCCTCTCTCTCTGCCTTTCTCTCACTCTGCCTCTCTCTCTCCTTTTTGCATGTACACATATTTTTTCCAACCGCTACTCCAATTGTGCGTTCCTGTTTTGTAACCAGGCAAGCTTTAAAATAGCTCATCTGTGACAGGGCTTTGACAGTGAGAGCACTCTCTGGCTGGTTTCTTCTGATTTCCACACTGAAACGCTTTGCTCCTACTGGCTCACTCTGATGTGATTCTGTGTTGATGATGGGGATGAGATGATTTGAGTGGTTGCTTCAATCTTTGTTGTTCCTTCTATCTTAAAAAAAAAGAAAAGACCTGATGGAATTGTTCCCTTTAAATGTCCGTGGGATTAGGAGACACTGAGAAACAAACAGAGGAAGGGATGGGGATGGAGAGAGAAAGAGAGAAAGAGGGAGAAGGATAGCGGTAAACAGAGGGGAAATATGGAGAGGAAGAGAGGGGGAAAGATGGAGCAAGAGAAAGAGAAGAGAGAGAGAGAGAGAAAAGACATGGTGTCCTGTCTACTCTGAGCCAGACCATCAGTACACATCAGTACACAATCAGTACACAGGGTTCCCACGGCTGTCCCCATATGTAATCTGTGGAAAGGGTTCTACATGAAACCCAAAAGAGTTCTACCTCGAACCAAAAAGGGTTCCACTAGGAACCAAAAAGGGTTCTCATATAGGGACAGCAGAAGAACCCTTTTGGAACCCTTTTTTCTAAGAGGGTAGTAGTGTCAGTTGTGTTGGGTATGTACTGTATGAGTGGCCAGTGGGCAAACTTGTGGCCTGGGTAATTCTAAAAGGCCTAAGTGAACACCCCAGTGTTCACACACACATCTGTCTGTCTGTCTGTCTGTCTGTCTGACTGTCTGACTGTCTGACTGTCAGCCTGCAGGTGACCGCTGTCACTCATAGTATAACACACACATAAACACACACACACACACACAGCTGTCACTCACAACACTCACTGACTGATTTGAATGCGAGCGACAGCGCTAACTGCTAGCAAATGCAGTCTAATGATCTGACCACTCTGCCACTCTGTCTGTCTGTGAAGAGGACAACATGTCTGGTCTGACTGACAGACACCCCCGGCTAATGACAGAGAGGACACAAAGCCTGTGAACAACAAGAAGTAGCAGTGTTTGAATACAAACGGCTATACTTACCAACAGGAAATGCCTGTGTCATGAATACTAACACCTGTCTGACTGAGAGAAAGGTATTTGAGAGAGGTGAGGGAGACATGACTAGAGAGAGCAGTAGGGATTGTGATAGACATATGTGGCAGGGTCTACAGGCAACTACAGACTACAGAAAGAAAACTAGCCACATCACGGACACCGACGTCTTGCTTCCAGACAAACTAAACACCTTATTTGCCCGCTTTGAGGATAATACAGTGCCACCGACATGGCCCGCTACCAAGGACTGTGGGACCCCCCCCTCTCCTTCTCCGTTGCCGACGTGAGTAAGACATTTAAACGTGTTAACCCTCGCAAGAGCATGTGCAGACCAGCTGGCTGGTGTGTTTACGGACATATTCAATCACTCCCTATCCCAGTCTGCTGTCCCCAAATGCTTCAAGATGGCCACCACTGTTCCTGTACCCAAGAAGGCAAAGATAACTGAACTAAATGACTATAGACCCGTAGCACTTACTTCTGTCATCATGAAGTGTATTTGAGAGGCTAGTTAAGGATCATATCACCTCTACCTTACCTGCAACCCTAGACCCACTTCAATTTGCATACCGCCCCAACAGGTCCACAGACGATGCAATCACCATCATACTGCACACTGCCCTATCCCATCTAGACAAGAGAAATACCTATGTAAGAATGCTGTTCATCAATTACAGCTCAGCATTCAACACCATAGTACCCTTCAAGTTCATCAATAAGCTTGAGGCCCTGAGTCTCAGCCGCCCTGTGCAATTGGGTCCTGGACTTTCTGACGGGCCGCCCTTAGGTGGTGAAGGTAGGAAACAACATCTCCACTTCGCTGATCCTCAACACTGGGGCCCCACAAGGGTGTGTACTCAGCCCCCTCCTGTACTCCCTGTTCACCCATGACTGCGTGGCCATGCACGCCTCCAACTCAATCATCCAGTTTGCAGACGACAATGTTTACATATCTTACATTACTCATCTCATATGCATATACTGTATTTTAAACCATCTATTGCATCTTGCCTATGCCGCTCGGGCATCGCTCATCAATATATTTAGAGGTACATATTCTTATTCCATCCCTTTAGATTTGTGTGCATTAGGTGGTTGTTGTGGAATTGTTAGATTACTTGTTAAATATTACTGCACTGTCGGAACCAGAATCACAAGCATTTCGCTACACTCGCATTAACATATACTAACCATGTCTATGTGACCAATAAAATGTGATTTGATAGAGAGGTACTAGTCATAGGGAATGATGGAGAATGTATTGCCTTGAATCACAAGAAATGATTCGGCATGGTGGAAGTGCTGTCGCATGGCACTGTGAGTGTGTGTGTGTTTGCGTGCCTGTGTGTGTGTATGTTTGGTCACACTGGTGCTTGTGTAGCACTAGTCCAGTCCTCTGCAGGTGAAAGAGAAGGGAGACTGAGGGCTACATGAACTTGTAGTTTACAATATAACTTCTCTGTCTACTGCAGTTAGACCACTTGTCTTTGGTAATAAGGGGAAAGGAAAATTACTAATCCTGCAGACTAGATGGGAGTGTGTGCTTGAGTGGAAGGCGAGATGAGGTGACTAGGGGCGATTTGAGAGAGAGAGAGAGAGAGAGAGAGAGAGAGAGAGATCCAGTATGACTTACCCAGAGGGGAACAGCAAGGTGAGCCACTTCACATTGCTTGTCCTCTATGCAGCCTAGGGACTATGGAAGTTCAACATACGGCAGTGATGAATTTAGGGACTCACAATTAATCTTTCTGGATTTACCTCGGTTTGACTTATGTTTATGACCGCGGTGACACTGTGATGAGGTAACTGTGGCAGCCTATGTTGAACATCCATTCACAGTACAATATTTGGCAAAATAACTTATATGTCACAACTTACAAGTCTATTTTTATGTGCAGTATGTGACACATTTACAGTACCCCCACCACTCTAACACATACACAGTAAAACAAGCTGCAGCCTGTCAGGATCCTGGGCCCTGCTCTCTATATCATAATCAACACGCACACACATACACCCCTCCCTCTGCAGACTAATGGTCCTATTACCCTGAAAGGTCGGTTAGATCTCCTAATGCAGGGAGGAGTGGGGGGGGCCATATTGCAGTGTCCATCGGGTAAAGAGAGCAATATTTCATATCACTATGGCTGCCCTGCCTGTGCTGTTGGGGTGACTGAAGTACCAATTGGTATTCATGAAGAATCGTGAAGATGTCGTTTTCTCAGAATTCCCCTACTGATCATTATATAAAGGTAATGGGTCTGTGTGATGGTAAAAAAAACAGGGGGAGGCTTTTTTTAGACATCTAAACAGGGGTAAAATTGCAGTCAGCCTGACAAATAGACACCCTAGCTCCGCAGGTGCCATTATGGTCTTCATAAAGTGAATGATATGAGAACATCAGGGAAAGGCAGGAGGGAAGGTTCGCTTGGTATTAGGATTCATCTATGTATAAAAATCAAGTTGCCACGTGTCCCAGTAAAAATCCTTCGGCCGCGTTCCACAGCTAAGGCGAGGTGACGCAACAACCAATGGCTATAACATATGATGCAGTTAGCTGATACTTCAAATACCTATCCAGGCGTTGTAAGATCTGTCAGGCATCAGCAACGTCTGAGCTCTGGAAGGCAGCCTTAGCTTCATCTTCTATCTACATTGAGTGACATCAAGCAATGAGATATTGTCTAACATGGATAGGCTATTCTGATATTCTAGGCCTCCTGAAGCTGCTTTTCCATCGGAGCTATTGGCGTCAGGTCTAGATCAGGACTTGCTGTGGTATAGGGCATATCCTGGTCGACAAAACAGATCAATACCCTGTGTGACCCATTGGTCTGTCTGACCTTGTTCTGCCTGTTGTGGTTCAGGAGTTGACAACTATACTGACACCAGTGCATTAATTAAACTGTCCTTTGTTCAACTTTTCTTTCAAGGAAAATACCCTTGAGGTTAGACACCTCTTTTGAGAGTGTGACTTTGTCTTAACACTGTTTCATGTGAAATAATATTAGAACTGTAAAGCAATCTAATATTGTTAGGGGATGGTGAAAAAATGTTTTTAAAATTGTATAAACTGCCATAATTTCGCTGGACCCCAGGAAAATTGGCAGCAGCTAATGTGGATCCATAATAAATACAAATACAAATAATGAGCAAAACATAGTTCAGCCTCCAACCAATAGCCCAATAAGATAAAGCAGATATATTTTGTACCCATTATGAAAATGTAGAGAATGCTTATTTTATCTACAGCAGCTCGTTTCCTATATATATATATATATATATATATATATATATAGTGTGTGTGTGTGTGTGTGTGCGTGTCTTTGAGCGCGTGTGTGTTTTGATATATATGCTGGGAAATGCTCCGGCTTCTCTTCAAGCGGACTGTCATTTTGCTCCTGGCTGCACGCTGTTAACGACCGTAGTACAGACACTCGCCCGAAGTCACGGTAACGTCACGGCAGCGCTGGAATTGATCCTCTCCTCGGTCGGGGATGTGCATTTGGACAGGAGAGTGTCCTCCGGACGGACAGCGACGCACCGCATTGCTACGCTCCTCTCCTACCTAGGACATACAAACTCCGGCTCTGAAAGCTTATCTTGGACGGGATGGCCGGTGCTAAGTGCCTTCTGAAGACCCCGGGGTATGTTAACGGAGCGTGTTAATTAATAGGTTACGGCGACTGTTGTGGGAGTTTAATACAATTGAATGTTCCCGTATTGACTGCAAATAAATGTTAGCCTATTTTACATTTTTTCTTTCCTTTCGTTGCAATGCAATTGGTTGCTTATGTGTAAATTGCAATACTGCAATAATGTAGCCAAAATACGCCAACAACGTTTTGTACAAATCCAGTATTTTTAGTACAGTAGCCTGTATCAGCACAGCTTGCACAGAGCAGTAGCCTGTATCAGCACAGCTTGCACAGAGCAGTCGCCGAAACAAGTGCTGTGCTCAAGCTCTTGAGCGTTAGACTCAGAGGACCTTAGGAAAAATGAATAACTGAAACAGGAAAACATAAGATTGACAGTAATCGAACCTATACATGGAATTACATTTTGCCAAAGATGATGCATTTCATCTGCCTACGTAGTCTGTGTAACAGTTTTAATAGCCTATACTACTCTTAAAATGTGTTATGGTTATTTGAATGATGAAGAAATGGTGTAAACATTGTGTCGTGCAGCTAACCAAAAATGCCCACTTTGCGTGTGCGGTGCCATGCATTTGGAGACACAGCCTAACCATCTCGGTTCACTTCAATGCGCAATACAGAGTAGCCTAAAGACAAATGTCAATCAATGCATTAGCCTAATACTTCATGCATTCATTTTATCGGTTTGCCAGGGGCAGACTGTGTCAAGAAATGCCTTTGCATTTAATCCACACCAGCCCACATCACTGAGCATGCAGCCAACTCAACCCCCTCCTCTGGTGTCACTCTGTGTTCTTCTTGTTCTCTGTCTCTCTGTAGGCCTACATTATAAAAGCCAAGCTAAAAACGTAGGCTATATTGTAAATTAGTGCCTGCCATATGTGTTCCCCTGAATCAACACCTCACCAAATTGTTAATTACTTTTACTTTTACAATTACTGTAAAACCTCATTCATAGTAAGGGCTCTTAAAATGAAAAAACAAAACAAAAAAACAACTGGTAGCTCTGGTGCTCCCAACTTTAATAAGTTAGGAGCACAACATAAAATGTAGGAGCACCAGAAAATACGAGTTTTAACAGCGATTCAGATATAGCCTATATGAAATCTAACATTTTGTACATCACATCGGGCATTTGCAGTTTGCCACGAGCTGAACCTGCTTATCTCCTCGTGATTAAGTGTCGATATTACCGTATCGCCCACCTTGCCTCCACCGCCTTGACAGGGCTCATCTACAAACCGAAGGCAATGAGCCTATCATGATGATGAAACGTTATAGAGTACCGCTTGTATCAGAAGATTAAATGTGTTTCGGCTTCAACATGGATCGGATGAGACCGGGGCGCTCAGCAGCGCGCAAAATGTGCATCCTGATTTTCCAAACGTCAAGCTAACCATCTTCATTTGGAAAGGTCATTCTCAGGAATCAGTTAGCCTACCGAGCCACGGATGTGAGCGAAACTAAAGATTTAGCTTATTCTGACTTCAATTGTCTCTATTTTGTGGGGATTTGTTTCTGTTTTCTTTGTGTCTGGCATATAATAGCCATACAATTTATGGGTCACATATGTGAAATTAGTTACAGTAGGGTGTTGTTTGTGATTGTGACACAAGGCTAGGCTGCATGTCCAGAAGAGCACGTTACCTGTGCGATCAGTTCCAGTTTTGCATCCTGGTGAATGACAGAGTATCTTGGGATTGTGTGCTGAGCTCTTGCATTGACCATTGTAAAGACATTACTGTGATGTAGAGGACAAATGCACTTGGTCCCGGGAGTGATTTCATATAGTACCAGTCAAAAGTTTTACTCATTCAAAGGTTTTTCTTTATTTTTTTAACTATTTTCTACATTGTAGAATAATAGTGAAGGCATCAAAACTATGAAATAACACATATGTCATCATGTAGTAACCAAAAAAGTGTTAATAAAATCTAAATATATTTTAGATTTGAGATTCTTCACAGTAGCCACCCTTTGCCTTGATGACAGCTTTGCACACTCTTGGCATTCTCTCAACCAGCTTCATGAGGTAGTCACCTGGGATGCATTTCAGTTAACAGGTGTGCCTTGTTAAAAGTTAATTTGTGGAATTTCTTTCCTTCTTGATGCGTTTGAGCCAATTAGTTGTGTTGTGACAAGGTAGGAGTGGTACACAGAATATAGCTCTATTTGGTAAAATATCAAGTTAATATTATATCAAGAACAGCTCAAATAAGCAAAGGGAAACAACAGTCCATCATTACTTTAAGACATGAAGGTCAGTCAATTTGGAAAATGTCAAGATCTAGCAAAAACCATTAAGCGCTATGATGAAACTGTCCCTCATGAGGACCGCCATAGGAAAGGAACACCCAAAGTTACCTCTGCTGCAGAGAATAAGTTCATTAGAGTTAACTGCACCTCCGATTGCAGCCCAAATAATAGCTTCACAGAGTTCAAGTATCAGACACATCTCAACATCAACTGTTCAGAGGAGACTGTAAATCAGGCCTTCGTGGTCGAATTTCTGCAAAGAAACCACTACTAAAGGACACCAATAAGAAGAAGATATTGCTTGGGCCAAGAAACACGAGCAATGGACATTAGACCGGTGGAAATGGGTCCAAGTTTGAGATTTTTGGTTCCAACCATCGCGTCGTTGTGAGATGCAGAGTAGGTGAACGGATGATCTCTGCATGTGAGGTTCCCACCGTGAAGCATGGGGGAGGAGGAGTGATGGTGTGGGGATGCTTTGCTGGTGACACTGTCAGTGATTTATTTAGAATTCAAGGCCCACTTAACCAGCATGGGTACCACAGCATTCTGTAGCGATACGCCACCCCAACTGGTTTGCGCTTAGCGTGACTATCATTTGTTTTTCAACAGTACAATGACCTAAAACACACCTCCAGGCTGTGTATGGGATATTTGACCAAGAAGGAGAGTGATGGAGTACTGCATCAGTTGACCTGGCCTCCACAATCACTTGACCTCAACTCAATTGAGATGGTTTGGAATGAGTTAGGCCGCATAATGAAGGAAAAGCAGCCAACAAGTGCTCAGCATATGTGGGAACTCCTTCAAGACTGTCAGAAAAGCATTCCTCATGAAGCTGGTTGAGAGAATGTCAAGAGTGTGCAAAGCTGTCATCAAGGCAAAGGGTGGCTACTTTGAAGAATCTCAAATCTAAAATATATTTGGAATGGTTTAACACTTTTTGGGTTACTACATGATTCCATGTGTTATTTCAGAGTTTTGATGTCTTCACTATTATTCTACAATGTAGAAAATTGTACAACTAAAGAAAAACCTTTGACTGGTTCTGTACATGATGCCATGTGTGAAATGGCCATCCAGTGTTTTTGTTGGTCACCACTGAACTAACTGGGCTGGCACTCAACAGTGTGTGTGGCCTTGGTATAGCTGTGTTATAACAATATTACAATTTGGTATAATAATAATTTGACACTATTTCATAGAGGTTCAGTTATACAGCTTGAGCATAACACTTTTGGTCCGTGGGTTGCACAGCAAACTTCCCCTCAAAGGAAGGGACTTACTTACCTTGGGGAAGATACAATGTAGACACACATAAGTAGGTTAATCCCTAATTTAAACAAGTGCCAAAATTAAATACTTTTAATTTACCATGAAAGTAATGATCACAGAGCCAGCTGGCTCTCTGGTCTTCATGTCCCTCCCTCCTTTTTTATGTGCCAGTTTTATCCTAATTAATACAAACTTCCGATGATAAATCTGGCACTTTTTTTCTCCAAATTAACTTTAAGATTACAGATCACATATAATTATTCACAGATAAACTATTTATTTAATCCATTCAATTCTATATTGGTTGTAAACATACCCACGATCACCATAGATTGTCTCAAGCACCTCAAGACAAATGTTATGGCTGAGTTTGCCCTTGTTTTTGGACGAAGTTCAGAGTTGTTGTGTTACTCTCATGCAACTTTATAATGGCTGGTGCTCTACGGCAGTGGGCATGTCAGGGAGCATGTCGCCAGGCCAGGGTGTTCACCCATAGGCTAATAGGTTCTCTAAAGCCCATACAGAGCCCTGGAGCTTTGGGCTGTGTTCAGTTGGTTCTGACACAGACATACTTTGTTCTCCTCCTGCAGTAACTTCCAGTCGTCAGCCATGTTCGAGAGCTCTGAGTCGGGAGACGCCGAAGGAGTCAGCACAGACAGCACCCTGGGATCCTCTGTCACCGCCTGCAAGAAGGTAAATACAGGGGGACGGTGTGTGTGAAGGTGTGCATGCCCGGTAAATATTTGTGTGTGTGTGTGTGTGTGTGTCTCCCCCTCTCCCTGGTGAGGGAGAGTTTGTTCCATTGCAACAGACAGTAATGATGGAGGGCCTGGACTTGGAGTTTTAGGTAATCTAGTTTGATTTATCATTTCACTGTGTCAGGGAGACAATGAGTGAAATGGCAGATAACACTGGTCTCAGGGGAGATGACAACCTCTTCAGTTCTGCTGCCCCTCCTTGCTCTAGAATAAGCAGCATTGTCAGTCAATATTGCTTTTTGTTCAGTTACTTCATTAGTAGACAGGTCGTCAAGTTAAATGACTTCCATTGAGACTCGCCGCTCTGTCCCTAACATACAAAAATAATACCATTTGTAGTATTTGTAATGGAAGTCTCTGCACAATGACACAAAACTGTATGGCTCCCAAGTGTATATGTATAAAGACAACATTTTAACCCTGACTGTAGGTCAGGTCGCCTGTCTTGACAGACATGAAAATAAAAATATTGTCTTAATAAGATACATGTGGTAGGATAATATTATTACACAGTCTTCATTTTTTTGCTGGTGAATATTTACAATGATATCAAGCACCTGCTCCAGCACCTGTATAGAGCTGTGTTATGTTCATTGGTGCACATCGTAGAAAAACTAAAGCATTTATTATTGGACAAGTTGAAATAGCACCTCCTCGTTTTGGGCCTAATGAAGACTACCCTGCCCTCACTCCAAGCTCTGCCCAATTGTGTGATGTCATGACCATGAGGCCACTTGAGTGCGGGTCACCTCTACCTGGCCATGGCGCAGAGCAGATGGACAACACTGGGGCGAGACTGGACAGGGGGCATGAATGCGTCAGCCTACAAATACACAATGGAAATGATTATATTCGCTATTGTTTTGTAGCCCTTACCCAACCACATCTCTCTGGCCAAACGCTAAGCCCACTAGCGTTTCTTTTCCCGGATTTGTTTTCCTCCCTGCTTTCAGGGGGGTTGGGCTAAATGCGGAAGACACATTGCAGTTGAATGCATTCAGTTGTGCAACTGACTAGGTATCCCCTTTCCCTTCTTATAGAATGGGAACACATTCAGACCGTTCTGATTAGTCCCAGAAACCGATGGGTTGGGTCAGAGCCGGCCTAAAGTCATTGGCTTTGATACTCTGATTGGTTAAAGATGATTCAATCGCTGATGAATTAGGATGGCAATTTCAGACTAAACGTATGTGAAAGGTTACATATCAAAGTTGTCTTACAGATTATGATTAGAATATCCTGTTGTATCTCCTGAGGGATTCCAGCACCATTTACCCAAAATGAAAATAATCAATAACTCTTAAGATGGCAAAGGAACTCTTGACTCTTGAGTGTCATTGAAAGTCACAGGTCAACAGGACTTGGCACTTAACCTATAGGGTCCATTGAAACAGCCCGCAGGGGAAGAGTAAAAACACAGTAAATATGTGGAGAGTAAATAGGCTGACAGGCTATTGATCCCTCTTACAGAGGAAGGTCCCACAGAGCACCTCCTGAACAAAGGGCCTGTAGAGATCTTTATAGCCAGAGGGTAAACACTAAGATTGTCAGCTGAAGGTGAATGGGGGACTCGTGTGTGTGTGTGTGTGTGTGTGTGTGCGTGCACGCGTGTGTGTGCTTGAGAGAGTGTGTGTGTGTGTGTGTGTATATTTGTATGTACTTTCCTATATTATACATTCTGAGAAATAGTTCAGTCATGTGTCTGTGTGTAAGACTGTGTGTTATCTGGGTCTTCCAGGTGCTGTGCAGTAGCAGTGTGCTGGACTCGTCAGAGTACTGGCTGAGGAATGAGAAAGCTCTGTGCAGGCTGGGCCTCCTGGAGGATGACGCTGAGGGGGGAAGCAATACGGTGAGTAGTATGTGTGTGTGTTCATGTGTGCTTTTGTGCGTGTGTGTGCTATGTGTGTACAGTTTTTTATGCAAAACAGGCTACTCGGCACATCAGGATGATTTTAAAATCCTATTGAATTCTTTAATTTATATCTATCTGACTGCCATTAAATCTATGGCAATTTATAGCACTTTGTAGCACAGGACTTCTACCTTGGGGCTGGTGTTCTTACTAGAAAACAAAGGTATCCCTCCGTTTGTCTGTCCTTTCCCTCAGTCTCATTCCAAGCTCTGGATCGATTAAAAAGCTTTTTAATCTTCCTGTTGTGTGTGGAAATGAGACAGTGATGTTTTTACACAATGTGTCCAGATCTCATAAATCCCTGGTGTGTTTTATGAGAGCAGGAAGAGATGCCAGCCATCTTCCTGTAGCATCGCCTCTCTCTCTCTCTCTCTGTGTGTGTGTGTGTGTGTGTGTGTGTGTGTGTGTGTGTGTGTGTGTGCGTGTGTGCGTGCGTGAGTGTGTGTCACCTCTCTCCTCGATGACAAATTGTTCAGCCTCTCAATTCGCAATTCTTCCCGGGTTACACAACTAATCATTAAAATGTAAAAGAAGTGTGTGTGTGAGAGAGTTTGTGTGTGTGTGTGTGTTTGTGTGTGTGTGTGCACGCTTGGAGTTGTGCTTGTGTGTTTGTTGATTCCCCTCACTCCCTCTTCTGTTAACCAGGATTATCACAGTCATAGGCCTGTGGCCATATCAGCTTAGTTAATTACAGACCCTGGGCCAGGAGTAAACAGGGTCTGTGTTAGTGAGTGTTTGGAATGCAGATTTAATAAGCTTGATGGGATATGGTTTTTGTTTACTCCGGGTTTCAGTTGTGGAGCTGGGGAAGGGTTGGTTTATTAGTGTATTCATTTGGTTCATTTATGGAATCATTGACACAATGCGCTTGTCATGGATTACACACTCAGCGGCAGCAGATGTATTTAAGTTAAGGTCAGAGGTTGTGTTGAGGATAGGATCAAGTTTATCGTCCCTGAAGGGAAATGGTCTTGGACACAGTGCTAAGTTGGTGACATTGATATGTCATCCTGGGTTTTTCACTTTCACAAAGTCTGATATCATTATTGTCCATTCGATGGAGACAATATGGCCAAACCACCTGGTTCAGGATGTGACAATAGTGCTGTATATTCCTGAATAGGGACAGAAATGTGTGTGTGGAAGGCTCCGGAAGGAAAAGGGACTATGCACTCAGGAGCTCAAAGTGATAAGATAAAAGCTTGTAAGTTCTCTCTTGTCACTCCTCACCAAATCTAGGTCTTGTCACCTTTGATCACTCTCTCATGTTTTAATGCATGGAATGTTACCTAGCTGAGATAGTCACAGTGAATTCCATCAAATCCCTGCACACATTGACGGAGGATAAGCAATTTGGAACCAAAGTCTTCTGCACCTTTAGTTCTGCTCTGCTAGTTACAGTGAAGTTACGGAGTTATGTTTCCGATCCTGTTCTAAACACCTGTAGAGATGAGATCTATGTCGTTGTTCATCTCAGACCCCAGAACCAAATACTGTATGCACTAATCATCTGCCACGAGAGTTCATCACTATTATTTACCTCATCCTATTCCATCAACACCAAACGTATTCCCAGTTTCACCTACTCTCTCTACACACACACACACACACACACACACACACACACACACACACATACACACACACACACACATACACATACGCACGCACACACACACACACACACACACCCCCCACTCCTCTTCTTGTTTTGAAACTCACAGCTCTCAGTCATCCATTCATCTTTAGGTTTAAACACTTCAGAGTGAGGGAGCATACACGTCAGCTATGTGTCCCATACTGACATCATAAAAAAGCCCCAGTGAGGAAGAATAGACTAAACATGCCATCTGCAGCCGAGGAACTGACTTCCTGCAGGATGACACCTGGGTTGTGTTCGTTAGGCACCAAATGGAAGAAAACATACTGAAACAGGGAAGAAGGACCTGAACTTGCTTATTTTCCTTTGCCATTGCAAAATGTTTAGCTACGGTGTGCCATAATGAATATGACCCAAAGTGTCCTCACTGCTGTTTCTGCTGCCAGGTTCTGTGATTAAACATCATGTTAATGTCTTTATTCCACTCTCTAAGGCCTCTAACAGCTGCATCTATGTAGATAATTGAATGGTATTCAATGAGATAGGGGAGGTGAGAAATACTGAATGTAAGCTGTATCTCACGGTTGATGGCTCGGACGGCGTTAGTTACAGTGATGAGATTAGAGATTCCCAATTCGTATCATTCCTCACTGCTCTAATTGCCTGCTTGGTCCCACAGCAACTGTGTGTCTGCCTGCTTGTGTGTCTGCCTGCCTGTTTGTCTGCCTGCCTGACTGCTTGTGTGTCTGCCTGCTTGTCTGTCTGCCTGCCTGCTTGTGTGTCTGCCTGCCTGCCTGCCTGCTTGTGTGCCTGAGTCTAGGATTGGGTATGACTGGCAATGGGACATCATCACTACTTGGTTAGATGATATAATATTATTCCAGAGTTGGAGGCTGAATGGAGAGCTGAACAGGTGTAGACACTATACACATGGTGCTGTGAATATTCAATGAGCTCCATAACCCTAATCTCCCGGAACTGAAATCTTGCGTCATTTTGTCAGCTAGGTCATTTTCTTCGGTTTACGTGCAATCTGTTCACGAGAGACTATCACAACCCAGAACAGCTATACAGACAGCGCACATGAATAATGGAAGTGCATGTAATGCCTCCTGGCTGGCGCTATTGCTTGGAGGTCAGGGGTCAGGAGCCGCAGTAGGATACCAAGGATGTGTTCCAAACAGCACCTTATTCCCTATTTAGTGCACTACTGTAGTGCATGATATAGGGAACAGGGTACCATTTGAGAGACAACCAGAGACAGAGCATCCAAGTGGCTCACAGTCACAACGTGGCCTGGCTTTGGCGGGCTTACATAACAACCACAGGGGAACACACAGCGGACACAGGAAGAATGACTGAGTGTGCTGAGATGAGAGCAATGGGGCGTAGAGAGAACCAGAGCGACAGAGGTTAGAGTTGAGAAGAAGGGTGGAAAGGAGGGTGAGATTGAGTGAGGGGAAGAGGATTTGTTGTTGAGGGGAGAGCTTAGGGTGGGTGGATGTGCACGCACATGTGTATTGTACTACATAGCCTGTGAATGTTTGTAATCTTTATCGAAAATGAGTGAGAGCGTATTAAGGAATTTCTGCGCCTGTGTTTGTGTGACCAAGCATGTGTGTGTGTTTTGCATTATATTACATTATAGCCTGTGAATGTTTGTAATCTTTATGGAAAATGAGTCAGAGCGTCTTAAACGAGCCTCTCGAGTTAAATTCTTCAGTCAGTCATATCATTTAGTGTCATTACTTGAAGTCAAGAGCAGTTCAGAATCTCCAAATAAAAAAATGGCATAAAAGGTTAAATAAACATAGAAGTATTAATCCTCTACATTTGTGGGCGTGTTTGTGTGTGTTCCTGTCTTGACTCTTTGTGTAACCAGTCCTGTACCCTTTCAACCTCCTGTCCCCAGTCCAGGGCTTTAACTACACGTACACACAAGCACACCTGACTTCTGCAGTGCCCAAGGAACAGCAACACATCTAACCCACTCTTTTCAGAGCTATAGCTCTCTGTTAAAAACATTGACATCACTGCTGCCATAGCACCATGGTCATTATGCACTGTGACGATTGTCCTATATCTTCTGTCACATAAACTAGGGTCTTTCCTAATTATGTATGTCCAGACATTGATTAACACCTGTTTATTATGAGAAGCATTTTATCGACTGTAATTGATGTGGGGAAATGTATCATGTGGAATACATTACCTGAGTGTGTTGGTATACCTTTATTGAAGTTGATTGTCAATTAGGCGATTTAAAGAGTTTGCCATGCATTCTGGGTAATGGGTATTTCTACAAGAAGCATGTCATTGCATTGTTTGTGAAACAAGACAGACAGGTAACAGGTTGATATGCTGCTGGATTTTCTTTGGTTAGAGCTGATTAGGATTCCGATAAGTTTATTAGGCCCACCTTTAGTTCATCGTCCTATTTATTTTTGTTTGTAAATATTTATACAGTTTTCACCAGCTTATCTTCACATTTGCTAATAAAAGTTCACTCTAGGCAAGAAAAGTCTAGTTTTGCTGTTGCCTCCTCACTGTTAACATCCTACTGCATGGTCAAACAGACAAAAACAGTCAGGTGGGGACTACCTAAAAAATGTCTGTTGCTAAATGTTTTGCTACAGTGTTTTCTAATGAATATGACCCCACTCACCAGCATGTCAACTGAGAGAGGAGAGAGTTCATTTTTGTTTTCTTTTTTTCCCCCTCCAAATTCATAACTGTCCACCACTGTTTTCCTCGTGGCTACTCGCTGCAAAAACCTCTTGATTAGTTTCATGTTTGAGTCATCCAGCTGTCCCTGATTGGTTATGGTATTTAGAGTAGAATCACCCTGAGGTTGTGATTGGTCGCTTGGCTGGGTTGACCAGGAGCACAGCTGTAGATTTGCCCGCTTGTTGGGTGCCCGGTGAACCGCGAGACCCTGGGTCACACCCAGCGCTGTCCTCCAGCCGCCAGGCACCCATCCAAAGGACTCCACCTCAGCAGGGGCACAACACGAGGAAACGGGCACATAGATAAAATGAGCCAAAATCGCAGAATTTGTCATTGGGGCCGGGATCAAATAAAATCGTATTTGTCACATGCGCCGAATACAACAGATGTAGACCTTACCATGAAATGCTTACTTACAAGTCCTTTAACCAACAATTCAGTTAAGAAAATATTGACTAAACAAACTAAAATAATAATGAGGCTATATACAGGGTTATCGGTACGGAGTCAATGTGCAGGAGTACAGGTTAGTCGAGGATAACAGTATCACGATATTCGTTTGTATCGTGGCAAGGAAACTAAACAAGAAGCAGATTTAACTTCTTTAGGAAAACAGCCCTAATGTTGGGAACAAATATTATGTCATCCAGAGTCGCATTTATTTATTTTCCAAGCTATAGCATACTATTTTACATACAGCAGGTTTTTAATGGACCAAAGATTGTGGCCTGCTTCGTGTTTTCATGTTTGCCAAGGAAAAAATATTGCGAAACACTGTTATTGTCCCGGTCCTATTTATCATACATACACGCGCACATCACACGCACTCGGGTGTGCAACCAATCAGAACCCCTATTTTCTAGCATCTATTTTGATTTGTAATCTCTATGCGTCAATTAGTTAGGCATAGGTTAAACTGGTCTGTCTGCTCTGAAGAATTAGTGGAGCCTCGTTCACATCTGTGGTCTCTGTCTCACTGACAGAGATAGCTAGATGGCACATACAGCTTTCACCCCGAAACCCATTTTTGGGACTGCAGGCGATTGCCTCTCCCACCTAATGGTGATTTGGTTAAATGATTTTGTCCTTGGGAAGGGCACCATATCTCCTATTTTTTTTAAACTCCTCTCTCTACCTCGTTCCTCTTCCCTCCCTCTTCTTTTTTCTCTCCTGTTTCGCCCCCTCTCATTCTCCAACAGTCATCTGCTTATTTTTCTCTGCGATTGCTTTGACCTGCATGCAAGACACAATAAACCCAATCATTTGATAACCTTCACAACACCTCAGCTCGCACGGGCTTGATAGAACCGCCATTGTAAGACAGCTTCTAAATGGGTTGTACAAGTACCAGGGTGGGCTTTCGTGAAAGAAAATGTAGGGGAAAGGCTGAATGTGATGCTGATAATGTAAACAGGGGTGAAATTGCTATGTGGTGTTCTTTCACTCCGATGGACATTTTAACTCTACCGATAAAGAGCACCACTCCAGCTGCTTTCCTCGTTCTGTTTCCTCTGTTCAATTCTGTCCCCTTTTCAGCTTTGGGATGATTAGCTCAGTGTTTCACCCTATAGGTTTCTGTTGAAAACATACCAATGAAATAGGCAGAAAGTATGTGGAATAAAACGGGGTGCAAGACTCATTTGTAAAAGAGGAAAATGTCAATCAAATACACTCGTAACAGAGACTAACATCCATGATGTCACAGAGTAACAAACTTCTAGATTTAGCCTGATTGGCAGATAGAACTGTTTTATCTCTAAACTGATTGGGCCATTCGTTCCAGTTTCAATTGCTGCATCTGTTTGTATTTCTCCTTCTGATTCTCTTTTGGTTATATATTGGTTTTGGAGAGATGAACCTGGTATATAAATTCATCTGGGATGAATAGAGAGAGAGCTGTAGAGAACGATGGCTAGATAAGAAGAAGAAGTGGTTATGGAGTGTGTGCCTGTGTGTTACAGCTGGGGGAGGGGCTGTTTATTGGTTATTGAGAAGAAGAAAAAAGTTATGATCCTTCTGCAACCAAGGGCTATGCCTCACGCCCCTTTTCTAATTAACTCAACTATTGATAAATACTTTCCCAAAGCATTTGTAGCTGAAGTTTGACATCATTTCTATCCACAATCCAGCCGCACTGCTGTGACAGAGTAACACTTATGAAAATCGATGTTTGATGGGACGGCCAATGTTCTATGCATGAATGAACAACATTCGTAGCACTTTGCTGTTCAATAGTCTGGGTTGGCAAGTGAAATAACATACCAATACATCTACGATTGCTTTGGAAAACTCACCCCTGAGAAAACAATGGGAAAGCAATCAGTGAGATTATTCTCCAAAATAGCACCTCATTCCCTGTATAGTGCACTTCTTTGACCAGGGCAAATAGGGACTCTGGTCAAAAGTAATGCACTATATAGGGAATAGAGTGTAATTTGGGACCCATTCAGTGAAATTCTGTATGTAGGGACTGTCACTCGCTCCCTGGGGACTGACTGACTAAGTGGGTGCCAATTAGCCCTGTTGTGTCCTGCTTAGTCTTACGTTGCCATACCTCCAAAATCGCCTCCTGCTAGAGGCTTGTAAATGGCAAGTGAGGGCTAACACAGCATGTTTGACTAATAATCATGCTTTTATCTGGGTAAAACCAATGTTCTGAAGCTTTTTCCCTCTCATTTCAGATGTGCTTTGTGAATCTGGACCAGCAGAAGGTGGATCGTCACAACGACAGCTGCATCAAGGTGTGCTGGCTTCTCTCCATCTCTCTCCTCCCCCCTACCCATTAACTCCTCCCCCTACCCATGAACTCCTCTCCCTACCCATTAACTACCCATTAACTCCCCCTACCCATGATCTCCTCTTTCCTAACCATAATCTCCTCCCCCTACCCATGATCTCCTCCTCCATACCCATGATCTTCTCCCCCTACCCATGATCATCTCCCCCTACCCATGATCTCCTCCTCCCTACCCATGATCTCCACCCCCATACCCATGATCTTCTCCCCCTACCCATGATCTCCTCCCCCATACCCATGATCTCCTCCCCCATACCCATGATCTCCTCCTTCCTACCCATGCTCTCCTCTCATATCCTCTCCTCCCTCCTACCCATGCTCTCCTGTCATATCCTCTCCTCCCCCTACCTATGCTCTCCTCCCGCCTACCCATGCTCTCCTCTCATATCCTCTCCTCCCTCCTACCTATGCCCTCCTCCCTCCTACCCATGCTCTCCTCCCTCCTGCCCATGCTCTCCTCTCATATCCTCTCCTCCCTCCTACCCATGATCTCCTCCCTCCTACCCATGCTCTCCTCCCTCCTGCCCATGCTCTCCTCTCATATCCTCTCCTCCCTCCTACCCATGCTCTCCTCCCGCCTACCCATGATCTCCTCCCTCCTACCCATGCTCTCCTCCCTCCTGCCCATGCTCTCCTCTCATATCCTCTCCTCCCTCCTACCCATGATCTCCTCCCTCCTACCCATGCTCTCCTCCCTCCTGCCCATGCTCTCCTCCATATCCTCTCCTCCCTCCTACCCATGCTCTCCTCCCGCCTACCCATGATCTCCTCCCTCCTACCCATGCTCTCCTCCCTCCTGCCCATGCTCTCCTCTCATATCCTCTCCTCCCCCTACCCATGCTCTCCTCCCTCCTACCCATGCTCTCCTCTCATATCCTCTCCTCCCCCTACCCATGCTCTCCTCCCCCTACCCATGCTCTCCTCTCATATCCTCTCCTCCACCTACCCATGATCTCCTCCCCCATACCCATGATCTTCTCCCTCCTACCCATGATCTTCTCCCCCTACCCATGATCTCCTCCCCCTACCATTGATCTCCTCTCCCCTACCCATGATCTCCTCCCCCCCTACCCATGATCTCCTCCATCCTACCCATGATCTCCTCCCTCCTACCCATGATCTCCTCCCTCCTACCCATGCTCTCCTCTCATATCCTCTCCTCCCTCCTACCCACGCTCTCCTCTCAAATCCTCTCCTCCCCCTACCCATGCTCTCCTCTCATATCCTCCCCATGCTCTCCTCCCTCCTACCCATGCTCTCCTCTCATATCCTCTCCTCCCCCTACCCATGCTCTCCTCCATCCTACCCATGCTCTCCTCTCATATCCTCTCCTCCCCCTACCCATGCTCTCCTCTCATATCCTCCCCATGCTCTCCTCCCTCCTACCCATGCTCTCCTCTCATATCCTCTCCTCCCCCTACCCATGCTCTCTTCCCTCCTACCCATGCTCTCCTCTCATATCCTCTCCTCCCTCCTCCCCTCTCCTCCCCCGACCCATTAACTCCTCTGCTCCCTCTCTCATCCTCTCATCTCTTTCCTATCCTTTCATCTCCTCCTGTTCCCCCAGTCTTTCTTAACCATCGTAAACACTGGCTCTGTTGCCATGGATTCAGGATAATTAGCCTGGGTGAGAGGGGTTGATTTGTTTAGGTAATTATACAGGTGTGTGCTGGTGATGACTGCCTGTGTGACTATCACAGTGACTGTGGGCGACGTCTCTCTTACCCCTAGAAACTGGCCTCCATCTCTCCAGACCTGCCCAAGCTGGTTGGCTCTCTGAGCGTGCGACAGCCCAAGGTAAACGAGATCCTGCTGCTTGGTGGTTTGGAGACTCCGGACCCCTCTCACCCTCACCAGTACCCCACCCACACACAGGTGAGCACACACACACACACACACACACACGTCTTCTTCCTTCTCATTTTATGGTTTGTTGAGATCCCTCCATCCACCCATTGACTGACTCGTCAGCTCTGAGTATTACACGAGCAGACAAGGTAGAACTTATCAATTATTGAATTCTTTCCTTCCTCTGTGTGTGTGTGTATTTGTGTTTGTACCTGTGTGTTTGTACCTGTGTGTGTGTGTTTGTACCTGTGTGCCTGCGTGTGTGTGTGTGTTTGTACCTGTGTGCGTGCATGTGTGTATGTATGTGTGTATTGCCTCCAGGGCCAGAGGGGTACAGATGTGTGCCTGGTCCAGTGTCCTGGGGGCCGGCGGCCCACCAGCATCATCTATGAGATCAACAAGTTCCTGATCGGGCTACAGTGGGGTCAGGAGAGGCAGGGGTCTCAGGGGCGGATGATGGCAGGGCAGAGGATGGATGACGACACCAACCGCTCCTTCTCATCCATAGAGGAGGACTTCCTCACTGCCTCAGAACACCTGGGGGATGACAGCGAGGATGACGGCTTACGAAATGGTGATTTTCTCTCATCCTTTTGAATACCCATGTACTGTATTTGAGTTCAATATATTTTACTGACATATGTGGTGAATATGAAAGTAGAGTAATGTAGTCCTATGTGGCTAAGTTTGAATAGCATGAGGATAGCAACGGCAGGTTTGTGGGTTTGATCCTTGCTTGGGGCACCAATATGAAAATGTCGATCTCAGTCACTGTTCTAGGTCACTTTCGACAAAAGTGGATGCTAAATGGGATAAATCATTTATTATTTACAAATCTACTAACTTGAAGCACTCATTTTGGGAGGAGAAATCTGACATTTCTGTAAGGTAATAAATTATTCAGTAGCCTACTCTCAAAACAGGCCAGTGTATAGGTGCTGATAACAACCTCAATAAGGATCTAAGTTGTTATTGATGTAGTGTTTATTATAGAGTCTTCAGTATGGAAATCACGAATAGTCTACATGTTCCTTGAAAGCTATTCTTACCACTGAAGATGTCCCTCGTCTCATTTCAAAAGGGAACGACAGGCGCCCAGCCGCTTGTGCTGTTGTTCTCTTGTTCTCTCGTGTCTGTCAGTCTTCATCTGTAGAAACACTTCTCTGTGGCTGGCTGGCTTCGTAGCTCCTTAGTGCGTGTATCCCCTTGCATGATTGAGATTAATATACAGTATATGGCCCTGAGCTTGGCCGTGCTTTTCTGCAGTCTCCCCTTATCTATAATTAATCTCCTGTATGCAGAGATGGACAGTATTTATGTTACATGTATTTCAAATACGTATTTGAATTACTTCTGTGTATTTTGTCATTTGAATTACATTGGGATGAACTACACTCCAATGTATCTAAATACTGTAATTTATAGTGGTTCACATTTTGTGGCCCCCTTGCATTGCATTGGTATCAGAAGTCTGATGGCACTATGGTGTGATAAATGCATCTGCTAAATTAACTAAATGTATATGTGAAAATGAACAATTGCAAAGCATAATGAGTATTATTCATGAGCTCCACCCGAAACAAAACCCAGAGTGCTTTGCAGTTCATTTTGTTATGTTCATTTTCACATACTGTACACATTACATTTGTTGGTCATTTAGCAGACACACTTATCCAGAGTGACTTGCTCAACTCAGGAAGTTAAACAACACATTACAGTCACTGCAAGGAAAAACATTTTTGTAACTGATACTGAGAATTTAGTTTCTGTTCGGGCCGGCACCTGCAAATGTATTTTGGTATTTTAAAATAGAAAATACATGTATTTTATTTAAATACATTACAAAATACAAGTCTTTTGTAGTTTATTTGGATACATTTATGTTTATAGTATTTTGTATCTGTATTGTTCTCAGCCCTGCCTGTATGAAATTAGAACCAACACTGTGTGAAGGTTAGCCTCTCCTTTGAGTCAATGTACCAGTAATATTTATAATCTAATAGGTTGCTCTTTTTTACTTTGCATGGGGGTAAGTTAGCCTTTTCCCAGATCTGTCTGTGTTGTATTATAGCCTGTGTAGCCAACTCTTATGGTCATTGGTAAGACAGCACACACTTAACTGGGACCAGCTAGTGTTTGGTTGGTAGCTATAGTCAGGTTTGAGTGGGTAAACGCGGCTCAGTGAAAGTCTGGTGTTATTGCTAGCTTGGTTAAACCAGAGCTGGGTTGTCATTGCTGTTGTTGTGGCACATTGGGAGTTTGATGGAACTATTCTCTAACAGTTCTGGACATGCCTCTCTCTCTCTCTCTCTCTCTCTCCCCCCAATGAGCCAGAGTGCAGTGATGTGGCAGTGGGGTTGGCAGACGCAGCGCACAGCGATAGACCTGCGTGTCAGAGGGGACGCCTGGGCCAGAACCAGTGGCAGGTCAGTCCTGCCAGCGAGGACTCTGAAGTGACCATTTGCTCCCCCCCAGCCACCAAGAAACAAGGAGGAAGGGCACCGGCGAGAGCTAGCGGTCACCACAATAAGGAGTCAGCCGGCCACTACGCCACCAACCTGGCTGAGTCGGTACTGCAGGACGCCTTCATCCGCCTGTCTCAGGACGAACCATCCTTCGCCACCGAGGCTGCTGTGAGCATGACCCCTGGCAGCCACCGCCCCCCTGCCGTCCTCACCAGCACAGGAGTCGAGGAGCCCTCTCGGGCACGTGCCTGCTCTTTCGAGCTGCCTAAGATCGTTATAGTGCAGAGCCCGGATAATTGCGAGGGCCTACCGGAGTGGCTGGGTACTCAGGCCTCTCACGTGGCTGTGGAGTATGGTGTTGGTGGTGCTGCCAGACAGGTAACGGCGGAACACGGACCAGAGGCCCATAGCTTCCACCCTACCACCACTACCAGTGGACGACACCCCAACAAACCCCTGCAGCAGGCCCTGGCATGTGCTGCCAGCGTCATCGGCACCATCTCCAGCCCACAGGTAGCAGAGCAGCTAGCGATGGAGCCAACAGAGGAGGACATGGAGAGAGAGGGACAGAGAGACCCTGAGGGCACTGACTACTCCTTCTCCTCAGCCATGTGTGGTATGGCCCAGGTGGCGGGGGCAGTGGCCGTGGTGGAGCTAGCTAAAGAGGCCGAGGAGGGGGGCTGCGAGTCAGAAGATGACTCCACCACTGAGGTCTACTCAGCTGCCTCCGTGGGACTCCTATCTGCAGCGCAGGCCTCCACGGCAATCACTCTTCACTGCAGCATTGCTGAGGGAACCAGCATCGAGGCCTTTCGCACCAGCATCGCTGAAGTTCTTCACAAGGAGGCAGCAGGGGTGCTGGCTCAGCCCCAGGACTACAAGAGTGTGGCCCACCTACTGGAGTCCACCCACAACAGGATCGTGGATGGCATCACGTCTCCCAAAAAGTCCTATCTGGACAAGATGGATGAGACTGAGGTGGACGATTTCATCAGCGAGGTGGCCAATGGCCTCTTCAAGCACGCGTTTGAGAAAGCGAAAAAGAAAAGAGAACTAGAAGGCCCGGGCAAAGACGTCCCTAATATCCAGGGCTTTCTGCAGGAGAGCGTGAGCAATGTGCTCTTCGACGTCCTTTGTCTCACTTCAAAGCGGATCGGTGACATTTCCAAATATGATATAGGGTCGTTTGACAGACAAGAGGGTGATGTCGGCTCCCGGGACTACGAGGCAGCCGCCACCACCAAGGAACCATTTAGTCAATTACAGCGCTTCGATGGCTCCAGCCAGCCCGATAATTATGAAGCCCACTGGGCAGAGAAGACGCCCATCTACTGCGCGATAAGGGAGGACAAATATGGACTCGAGAGGGAGAGTGAACCTTATGGGTCTCACAGCTCGCCACATTTCAGAGAGCAGCAGCAGCTCGGACAAGCTCAGACTAAAGTCTCGTCCTCTACTAAGGACTGCTATGACCTCCAGGGCCAGCAGGCCAGAGGAAACATCAGAGAGCCTTTTACAGAGAGCTTAGCCCACCAGGTCTCTTCATCCCTGGGCACAGAGAAAAGATGGAGAGCCAGTACGGACAGCAGACAGTCGTCTCTGACCCCTCAGTCCTCTTTTAGCTCCTCCTCCACAGGGGCCTTGGTCTGCCTAAAGATGGACTCAGAGTCCAGAACTACCCCTGTCAACTACTTCGCTGATGACCTGGCCACCACCGTGGTCTCCATGGCCACTGAGCTGGCCGCCATCTGCCTGGAGAATTCCAGCGGGAAGCAGCCATGGTTCTGTGCCCTGAAGGGCGCAGCCGGCTACTACCCCGAGGGGGGCTACCTGCTGCCCTCCTGTTGCACGGCCCTCCGCAGAAAGGAGGGCCAGAACGGCGGTGTGGCATCCAAAAAGCACCGGCCGCCACGCCTCAGTGAGATCAAGAGGAAGACGGAAGAGCAGCCCGAGTTGATGGAGTGCCTGGTCAACCGCGTGGTGGATGAGACCGTCAACCTAGACGACATGCCCCAGACTCTTGACCCATTCGCACTCTTTGCCTCCGAGGTCACCGCCCGCATCATGAACTGCCCCGAGCTCAACGTAGTTGACACCTCCAAGCCCGGCCAGCAGACCCGCAGCCGGCTGCAGTGCGAGCGGTGGAGCCGGGGCAAGGCCGCCAGCTACGAAAGCATCCCAGAGGAGGACGCAGGTCCCCCGGGTACCCCCAACACCCTGGGCCCTGGCAGCCGGCTGGGCCAGAACCTGAGCAGGGGAGGCTCCATCTCCAAGCAGTCCAGCTGCGAGAGTATTACGGACGAGTTCTCCCGCTTCATGGTGAACCAGATGGAGATGGAGGGCCGGGGTTTTGACCTGCTCCTGGACTACTACGCCGGGGAGAACGCCAGCAGCATCCTGGCGGCAGCCGTGCAGCAGGCAGCCACCAAGAAGAACGGACACCTCAATGTGAGGGCCACCTCCTGTCTGTCCAAGCAGTCCAGTACGGAGAGCATCACGGAGGAGTTCTACAGGTTCATGCTCAAAGACATGGACATGGAGAGCAAAGACTACAGTATGGGAAGAACTAAAGAGTGGAGCAACAGCCTATTGCCTCCATCTCCCAGAACCCTCTTCTGTATCCGTCAGTCCTCTGTGCCAGACAGACGTTTCTCAGACTCCAGGCTGACTGTCAACTCACCCATCAAGGCCAACTCCTTTGATGGCTTTGTCCGCAATGTGCACGGGGACACGCTCAACATCTACCCCACCAACTCGGTGCAGGTGTCTGCCACGGGCCTCTGCAAGTCTGATTCATGTCTGTACCAGAGGGGCCAGACTGACCAGATCACCGACATGCTGATCCACGAGACCTGGTCCAGCTCCATTGAGTCCCTGATGCGGAAGAACAAGATCATTGCGGACCCGGAGGACAGCATTGACCTGGTGGATGCAGAGTCCCAGACCCACATGCTGCAGTATGCCAACCGCCTGGCCGCAGACATCGTGGAAACCGGGAAGTCTGCCCTGCAGGATGGGGATGGAGCCGGAGGAGGAGGCGTGGTGGGGCGACAACAACACATGCCCGTGGGGGAGAGGAGGAGAGGCTTCAAACAGTCCCGCCCTGGCTGCACCCGGAGCAGAGCCAGCCAGGAGCAACCAGGAGGGGGCGGAGACAGCACATGTTCAGCAGCGGGTCCCCCCATCAGGGGCCCCAGGGAGGTCCCTGTACCGGTGATCCACATCGAGACAGATCAGAGGGACGATCCAGAGTCTGAGAACCCGGTGGAACGGGCCTGGCATCACCCCTGGGACCCAGCGCCCCCTGAGGGGACAGCCCAGTGGCGCGCTGAGAGGGCCTCAGTGAGCCGCAGCAGGTAAGCTCTCTCTCAGTGAGCGATTCCCCTGTGAGTCAATCGCACCCTCAAACAGAGAGAGATGGTAGTATCTTTCCATGGTCCTCCTTGGAAATTATTTTCCAAAACACCTTGAATTGTGACCTAATGTTTATAAATCAATAACCATCCATGAGTTGTTAAACTCTTTATAGTGTTGGGTATCAGAGACTCAGCCACATAATGGCTTCTACTGCATTCACAGAGAGAACGTAGTCTATTGTGAAAGTCTCTGGGGTTATACACACCCGCAGCCAGGTTATGAGTCATGTTTCTGTGTTGGAGGCTACAGCTTTTATCTAAAGCTAACCTTGATCTTCAAGGTGGCATAGACATGCCTCTAGTCATGACATACTGCAGATACTCATAAACACTGATACAAACCCAAACACACACGCATATATATACACTCCCCCATATGCTCCCGAGGGGTGCAGCAGTCTAAGGCACTGCATCTCAGTGCTAGAGGCGTCACTACAGACACCCTGGATCGAATCCAGGCTGTATCACATGATTGGGAGTCCCAAAGGGCGGTGCACAATTGGCCCAGCGTCGTCCGGGTTTGGTCGGTGTAGGCCGTCATTGTAAATAAGAATTTGTTCTTAAGACTGGCCTAGTTACATAAAGGTTAAATAAATAAATATGTATTTGGACAGTAAAGCAACATTTTTTATTTTATTTTGCTCTATACTCCAGCATTTTAGACATTTCATATTAGGCAAGAGTACAGAATGTCAGCTTTTAGTTAGGTGTTTTCATTCATATCTGTTTTACAGTTTAGAAATGAAATCACTTTATATATCTAGTAGAGGTCGACCGATTAATCGGCCGATTAATTAGGGCCGATTTCAAGTTTTCATAACAATCGGAAATCGGTAATTTTGGACGCCGATGATTATTATTTTTTAATTATTTTTTTACACCTTTATGTAACTAGGCAAGTCAGTTAAATAAGAATATATTAAGAATATATTCTTATTTTCAATGACGGCCTAGGAACGGTGGGTTAACTTTCTTGTTCAGGGGCAGAACGACAGATTTTTACCTTGTCAGCTCAGAGATTCAATCTTGCAACCTTACGGTTAACTAGTCCAACGCTCTAACTACCTGCCTCACGAGGAGCCTGCCTGTTACGCGAATGCAGTAAGAAACCATGGTAAGTTGCTAGCTAGCATTAAACTTAATCAATCATAATCACTAGTTATAACTACACATGGTTGATGATATTACTAGTTTATCTAGCGTGTCCTGCGTTGCATATAATCGATGCAGTGCACATTCGCGGAAAAGGACTGTCGTTGCTCCAACGTGTACCTAACCATAAACACCAATGCCTTTCTTAAAATCATTACACAGAAGTCTATATTTTTAAACCTGCATATTTAGCTAAAAGAAATCCAGGTTAGCAGGCAATATTGCACGCAGAGTCAGGTTATATGCAACCCTTTGGGCCGCCTGGCTCATTGCGAACTAATTTGCCAGAATTGTACGTAATTATGACATAACATTGAAGGTTGTGCAATGTAACAGGAATATTTGGACTTATGGATGCCACCCGTTAGATAAAATACGGAACGGTTCCGTATTCCACTGAAAGAATAAACGTCTTGTTTTCGAGATGATAGTTTCCGAATTCGACCATATTAATGACCTACGGCTTGCATTTCTGTGTGTTATTATGTTATAATTAAGTCTATGATTTGATAGAGCAGTCTGACTGAGCGATGGTAGGCACCAGCAGGCTCAAAAGCATTCATTCAAACAGCACTTTTGTGCGTTTTGCCAGCAGCTCTGCTGTTTATGACTTCAAGCCTATCAACTCCCGAGATTAGGCTGGTGTAACGATGTGATGTGAAATGGCTAGTTAGCGGGGTGTGCGCTAATAGCGTTTCAAACGTCACTTGCTCTGAGACTTGGTGTAGTTGTTCCCCTTGCTCTGCATGGGTAACGCTGCTTCGAGGATAGCTGTCGTTGTGTTCCTGGTTCGAGCCCAGGAGCGAGGAGAGGTATGGAAGCTACACTGGCAATACTAAAGTGCCTATAAGAACATCCAATAGTCAAAGGTATATGAAATACAAATGGTATAGAGAGAAATAGTCCTATAATTCCTATAATAACTACAACCTAAAACTTCTTTCCTGGGAATATTGAAGACTCATGTTAAAAGGAACCACCAGCATTCATATGTTCTCATGTTCTGAGCAAAGAACTTAAACGTTAGCTTTCTTACATGGCACATATTGCGCTTTTACTTTATTCTCCAACACTTTGTTTTTTGCATTATTTAAACCAAATTGAACATGTTTCATTATTTATTTGAGGCTAAATTGATTTTATTGATGTATTATATTAAGTTAAAATAAGTGTTCATTCAGTATTGTTGTAATTGTCATTATTACAAATACATTTTTAAAATCGGCCGATTAATCGGTATCGGCTTTCCCCCCCCAATAATCGGTATCGGCGGTGAAAAATCATAATCGGTCGACCTCTAATATCTAGTCCCCCATTTGAAGAATTCACAAGTATTTGGACACATTCACTTGTATTAGGTCCAAATGTTGGTATTTGGTCCCGTATTCCTTGCAGGCAATGACAACATGAAGCTTGTGACTACAAACATGTTAGATGCATTTGTGGTTTGTTTTGGTTGTGTTCTGGATTTGGACGATTCCAAGCTAACAGAATGATGCGCCGATTTCTTTCTTTTAAAATGTATTTCAAACAAAAAGCAATGGTTTGTGCTGTCATTCTGTTATTCAAGTAAATTATTTATTTTTTTACATTTTCTGTGGAAATTGTTGAAAGTCATCCTTGTGCATAGAGTTGTATGGTTTGTTTAACTTTGCAATAATAGTTTTGGGTTTTCTGTTACCATGGAATTGCCCGTTATGTTTTGCCCAATAGGAACTGAATGGTGAATAATATTTTGTGCCATTTTGGAGTCACTTTTACTGTAAATAAGAATAGAAGATGTTTCTGAACACTTCTACATTCATGTGGATGCTACCATGATAATGGATAATCATGACTGAATCGTGAATAAGGATGGATGAGAAGGTTACAGAGGCACAAAGATCCCCCCCAGAATTCTGACCTCCCCAGTTATTGGTAATGGTGAGAGGTTAGCATGTTTTGTTGTTGCCTCTTGAGCAGTAGCCTCGTCTGGCCACTCAACTACAATACATTTGAGCAGTAGCCTCGTCTGGCCACTCAATTACAATACAGTTGAGCAGTAGCCTCGGCTGGCCACTCAATTACAATACATTTGAGCAGTAGCCTCAGCTGGCCACTCAACTACAATACAGTTGAGCAGTAGCCTCGGCTGGCCACTCAACTACAATACATTTGAGCAGTAGCCTCGGCTGGCCACTCAACTACAATACAGTTGAGCAGTAGCCTCGGCTGGCCACTCAACTACAATACATTTGAGCAGTAGCCTCGGCTGGCCACTCAACTACAATACATTTGAGCAGTAGCCTCGTCTGGCCACTCAATTACAATACAGTTGAGCAGTAGCCTCGGCTGGCCACTCAATTACAATACATTTGAGCAGTAGCCTCAGCTGGCCACTCAACTACAATACAGTTGAGCAGTAGCCTCGGCTGGCCACTCAACTACAATACATTTGAGTGCACCACACAGCAATGCTGCATTCAACCACACCGATGATCCATGCTGTGCAAAAAAATGAAAAACATGTTTCAAACTTAAATGTTACAACAACCTACAGCTATACCTTTTTGGAGTTATTAAATACTTTTTGACTAAGGTCACATTATATTATGCACATATACAAGCAGGGAAGCAAAAGCTGGAAAAATATGATTTCTGGATGCGGCATCCTATGGACATAACGTTAAGTGGACATTATAAAGGGCCATATTTTTTCTAATAAAACAATGGCCATTTTGGGTCGTAGTTGCACATCTGGCCACATCTGGTGACCTTTCGGATACTAGTCCAACGCTCCAAAATGACACCATACATTATTTGCCATTCATTTCTATTGGGGACAAAAAAATCTGAAACGCAACCAAAAGAAACTGTAAATGTATCCAACAAATGTGTAGAGTCACAAACTTGATGTAGTCATTGTGTGCTATGAATATGGAACCAATACACACATGCAGTGCATTCTGAAAGTTTTCAGACCCCTTGACTATTACCACATTTTGTTATGTTACAGCATTATTAAAAAATGTATTAAATTGTTTTTTTTTTCTCATCAATCTAGACACAATAATACACAATGACAAATCAAAACTGTTTTTTTTTGTGCAAATTTATAAAACATAAAAAACAGATATCACATTTACATAGGTATTCAGACCATTTACTCAGTACTTTGTTGAAACACCTTTGGCAGCTATTACAGCCTCAAGTATTTTTGGGAATGACGCTACAAGCTTGGCACACCTGTATTTGGTTGAGTTTCTCCCATTCTTCTCTGCAGATCCTCTCAAACTCTATCAGGTGTGATGGGGAGTGTACTGCACAGCTATTTTCAGGTCTATCCTTCTAAACGGTTCACCAGATATGAGTGAAAATACCCTCAAATTAAAGCTGACGGTCTGAACATTAACCTCATAGTCATGGTTTGATTTCAAATCCACACTTTTGGAGTGTAGATCCAAAATAAGTCAAAATGCTTGTCCCAATAAAAATGGAGGGCACTGTAAAAGGTGACATTCTGTACTGTCGCCTCAAAGGAAACATTGGATCTCAAATAAAAAAGAAAGAATTCCCTTTCCAAATACATATGGAGACGAGTGTATGTCACACATACAGTATATTATGCATATAAGAGACACAGACTACATGCAACAGTGGCATAATATTGTCCTGTAATTTGGGTCTGACATTTCACTCAGAGGTCAATTGTGTAACAGGGACTCAGTAAGGTGAGAAGATTCACACAGACCTTGGTAAAGTGAGAGTGGCCTTTAGGGGAGCAGTGAAACATGAATATATACACACTGCAGGGAGGCCTGGTATTGGAAGAGTTGGGCACCACAAAGAGGAGGTTACAGATAACTTCCAATGTACTTTATTGGTGTTCCAGAATCTTGAGCTCATCAGCTAAGCGAAAAACATTTACAGACCACATTTACAGACCACGTTGACATAGGTGACAACACAAGGTCGCACAATTAGGTAGAGCAGATCAAATATAAAGTGTATGTGTTTAGAAAGGAAAATAGGCAATGGGGTTTAAATACTTTGGAGGTTATTTGTAAATGTTGATACTTCAGAAAAATAATCTTAGTATCATATATAGGTAACTGCCCAAATAAAAGAAAGAACAATGGGGCGTTTGGCCACCACATTCCGGAACAGCTTCAGTGCACCTTGGGATAGATTCTACAAGATTCTAAACTCTATCAGAGGGATGCGACACTATTCTTCCGCGGGAAATTCCATAATTTAGTGCTTTGTTGATTGTGGTGGAAAACGCTGACTCAGGCATCGCTCCAGAATCACCCATAAGTGTTCATTTGGGTTTACATCTAGTGACTGAGATGGCCACGGCATATGGTTTACATAGTTTCGATGCTCATCAAACCATTCAGTGACCACCCGTGCCCTGTGGGAGGGGGGAATTGTCATCCCGTAGACCTCAGGAAGAGTAGCTGATGCTTTTGCAGCGGCTAATGGGGATCCTAGTAAATACCCATTGTAGCCAAAATAATGGCCTGACAAGCCTTTTTATACATGACCCTAAACATGGTGGGATGTTAATAGCTTAATTAACTCAGGAACCACACCTGTGTGGAAGCACCTGCTTTCAATATACTTTGTATCCCTCATTTACTCAAGTGTTTCCATTATTTTGGCAGTTACCTCTAGATTGGATTGACACATGCAATAAATAAGATGAAAAGGAAAATAGATGGAAGAGATTATTACATTTAGGCTGCTAAACGATTGCAGGGTTTGGTGGTTTTTCACATAACACTTAATAAACTCCAATTAGGGAACGAGTCATCTGTATCTTTTTATTTTTTACTTAACCTTTATTTAACTAGACAAGTCAGTTAAGAACAAATTCTTATTTACAATGACGGCCTACCAAAAGGCAAAAGGCCTCCTTCTGGGATGGGGGCTGGGATTAAAAATAGAAATAAATTAAATAAAAATATAGGACAAAACACACATCACGACAAGAGAGACAGCACAACACTACATAAAGAGAGACCTAAGACAACACCATAGCATGGCAGCAACACATGACAGCACAGCATGGTAGCAACACAATATGGCAGCAGCCCAACATGGTAGCAGCACAAAACATGGTACAAACATTATTGGGCACAGAAAACAGCACAAAAGGGCAAGAAGGTAGAAACAACATTACATCACGCAAAGCAGCCACAACAGTCAGTAAGAGTGTCCATGATTGAGTCTTTGAATGAAGAGATAAAACTGTCCAGTTTGAGTGTTTGTTGCAGCTCGTGCCATTCGCTAGCTGCAGCGAACTGAAAAGAGGAGCGACCCAGGAATGTGTGTGCATTGGGGACCTTTAACAGAATGTGACTGGCAGAATGGGTGTTGTATGAGGAGGATGAGGGTTGCATCAGGTATCTCAGATAGGAGGAGTGAGGCCTAAGAGGATTTTATAAATAAGCATCAACCAATCAACCAGTGGGTCTTGCGCCAGGTATACAGAGATGACCAGTTTACAGAGGAGTATAGAGTGCAGTGATGTGATTTATAAGGAGCATTGGTGGCAAATCTGATGGCCGAATGGCAAAGAACATCTAGCCGCTCGAGAGCACCCTTACCTGCCAATCTATAAATTATGTCTCCGTAATCTAGTATGGGTAGCATGGTCATCTGAATCAGGTTAGTTTGGCAGATGGGGTGAAAGAGGATCAATTACGATAGAGGAAACCACGTCGAGATTTAACCTTAGCCTGTGTAACAGTATAACTTTAGACCGTCCCCTCGCCCATACCCGGGCGCGAACCAGGGACCCTCTGCACACATCAACAACAGTCACCCTCGAAGCATCGTTACCCATCGCTCCACAAAAGCCCTGGACCTTGCAGAGCAAGGGGAACTACTACTTCAAGGTCTCAGAGCAAGCGATGTCACCGATTGAAACGCTATTTAGCGCGAACACCGCTAACTAGCTAGCCATTTTACATCCGTTACACCTGCAACTTGATTATGTGCTGAGATAAGGACAGTGTACTGTTAGCCATACTCCCAAGTGCTTGTATGAGGTGGCTACTTCAAGCTCTAAACCCTCAGAGGTAGTATTCACACCTGTGGGGAGAAGGGCATTCTTCTTACTAAACCACTATGACCTTAATTTTGGAGGTGTTCAGAACAAGGTTAAGGGCAGAGAAAGCTTGTTGGACACTAAGAAAGCTTTGTTGTAGAGCATTTAACACAAAATCTGGGGAGGTGCCAGCTGAGTATAAGACTGTATCATCTGCATATAAATGGGTGAGAGCTTCCTACTGCCTGAGCTATGTTGTTGATGTACATTGAGAAGAGTGTGGGGCCTAGGATCGAGCCTTGAGGCTGATACCTATCAGGACTATTTGTGAGGATAACATCGAGAAAAGTAGCCTTTTCTGGGTGTTTGGAGTCCTACCTTGTGGGATTGGTAATAATCTGAGAAAGATTTAGAGAGTCCCATTGCTTTAGGACTTGATCAGGTGGTTTAAGCATGTCCGAGTTTAGGTCACCTAGCAGGACAAATTCAGACTTAGTGTAAGGGGCCAGGAGAGAGTTTAGGGCAGGTAGGGTACAGGCCGGTGCTGATGGAGGATGATAACACCCAGCAGTCAACAAAAACAAGCAAATCAAATTGTTTGGGGACAGCCTTGGTGGAGACAACTGAGCACTGAAAGTGTTCCTTGGTAAAGATTGCCACTCCATCACCTTTGGAAGATCTGTCTTGCCGAAAAAGGTTATAACCAGAAAGGTTAACATCAGTATTCAAAACACTCTTTTTTAACCACATCTCAGTAATGACCAACACATCCTGAATTGGAGCTGTGAACCCACACTTTCATTTGAGGTAATAAGCTTCCAGTGTTAACGTGCAGAAAACACAGGCTTTTACGAGAGCAGAAATCCGTGAAACCGATATCAGAGCACAAATCAGAATTGGGGCCTGAAACAGTAGATGGGCCAGGGTGTACATGCATATTTCCAGATATCAACAGTAATACAATCAAGGCACGACAGAGGACAGGGAGAGCTCTGCAGTGTTGATTTATGACATCTGAATGTGCATCAGATGGCAACAAGATCATATTATACAGCAATTTCATCAGGTGACATGAATACAAAGCCGGCGAGAGGTGGTTAGAATAGGATGGGAGGCCAAAAGTCTGTGTAACCAATAGAGAGTCAGAGTCCTGAGTGTGGGAACAAACATAGTCTGTCCCACGGTTGGGTAAACAAGAATGTTCATAGTCAACAAAGCATGCAGAAGTCATGAGGCAAATAGCAAATAGCAAAATGCACAAGAAAAAATATATAACGACTTGGGTTTAGCCATTGTAAGTTCAGAGTCACTCGCCCCAACAGTGCCTGTGTGCCGGAGGCGAGCAAAAGCTCGGGAGAGAGGGGGGAGTGGGGTCGGGGTACCTGTCCCAGACAGGGGGAGACGACCAGGGCAGATGTTGAACAGATCGCCAGGTGAGTCTTTCCCTTTTGGTAATGTGAGGTTCATTGACATTGACAAACAACACCTTAACCCACTATGGGAATCTGGCAGCTTTCAATCATCTAATCAGGATTTAAATTCATCAGTTGCTCTGTTGCATTAAAAAACCAGCCAACACTACAGCCTTTCATTTCATTATTTATTTATGGTTAATTTGGATAGGTACAAATACAAAACATCCTTTACACACTAAAGGACCTGGGTTATCCACCCTCTATAAAAGGGGCAAAGATTTTAAAAAGGCCAATACTTGGTTGTGGTGGTGGGGGGGTTGTATGTAATATGTGACGAGCAAGTATCATCGGCCCAACACAAATGTAAAATGTGTATAGTCACAGTACATAGCACACTTGAAAAAAAACTGCATTCTATAATCAATAATTTTACAATCTGTATCCAAAGAAAAAAATATGGAACCAAATCAACCAATGAGGGGGAAGTTCAAATCAGAGGGGTTGAGCTCCTCCCAGTCTCCCAAACCCATCACACCATACAGTGCCTTTGCCTTGCAAAAGTATTCATCCCCCTTGGCGTTTTTCCTATTTTGTTGCATTACAACCTGTCATTTAAATGGATTTTTATTTGGATTTAATGTAATGGACTTCCCCAAAATAGTCAAAATTGGTGAAGTGAAATGAAAAAAATAACTCGTTTCAAAGAATTCCCAAAAATAAACAACGGAAAAGTGGTGTGTGCATATGTATTCACCCCTTTTGCTATGAAGCCCCTAAATAAGATCTGGTGCAGCCAATTACCTTCAGAAGTTACATAATTAGTTCAATAAAGTCCACCTGTGTGTATTCTAAGTGTCACATGATCTGTCACATGATCTCAGTATATATACACCTGTACTGAAAGGCCCCAGTCTGCATCACCACTAAGCAAGGGACACCACCAAACAACAAAGAGACCAAAGATAACCCTAAAGGAGCTGCAAAGCCGCACAGCGGAGATTGGAGTGTCTGTCCATAGGACCACTTTAAGCCATACACTCCACAGAGCTGGGCTTTACGGAAGTGGCCAGAAAAATGTCTTAAAGAAAAAATAAGCAAACAAGTTTGGTGTTTGCCAAAAAGCATGTGGGAGACATATGGAAGAAGGTACTCTGGTCAGATGAGACTAAAATGTAGCTTTTTGGCCATCAAGGAAAACGCTATGTCTGGTGCAAACCCAACACCTCCCATCCCCCCGAGAATAACAGCATCATCCTGTAGGGATGTTTTTCATCACCAGGAACTGGGAAACTGATCAGAATTGAAGGAATGATGGATGGCATTCAATACAGGGAAATTCTTGAGGGAAACCTGTTTCAGTCTTCCACAGATTTGATACTGGGACAGAGGTTCACCTTCCAGCAGGACAATGACCTTAAGCATACTGCTAAAGCAACACTCGAGTGGTTTAAGGGGAAACATTTAAATGTCTTGGAATGGCCTTGTCAAAGCCCAGACCTCAATCCAATTTCAAATCTGTGGTATGACTTAAAGATTGCTGTACACCAGCGGAACCCATCCAACTTGAAGGAGCTGGAACAGTTTTGCCTTGAAGAATGGACAAAAATCCCAGTGGCTAGATGTACCAAACTTATACCCCAAGAGACTTGCAGCTGTAATTGCTGCAAAAGGTGTCTCTAACAAAGTATTGACTTTGGGGCGGGTGAATAGTTATGCACACTCAAGTTCTGTTTTTTTGTCTTATTTCTTGGCATTTTTTATATTTTGTTGCCTTACAATTAAATTAAAATATATTTTTTGGGGGGGGGTTTGTATCATTTTATTTACACAACATGCCTACCACTTTGAAGATGTAAAATATTTTTTTCTTGTGACACAAACAAGGGGGGTGAATACTTTCGCAAGCCACTGTATGTACACTCTTAGAAAAAAAATGGCTAACTAGAACCATAAAAGGTTCCTACAGGTACAGCCTGCTAGAACACTTTAAGGACAATTTTTTTCTAAGAGTGTATACAGTGGTTGACCCTGCTGTTTGCTCTCCCCAGCTTTGAGAGAGACAAGACGGCAGTGCCCTCTGCGCCCGCTGCGGTACCCGCTGTAGATGAACGAAACAAGCGCTCTCTGAGTGCTAGCAGTGAGGACAGCTCAGAAAGCTGGTCCCAGATCGCCCCTGATGACGACCCCCACGAGGAGACCAGTAGTTTTATCCAGCTGAGCGAGGGGTCAGTAACCGTAGCAACCAACCACTGCTCCGTCCTATCATGCACCGCTCCTAGCACTCCTACCGCTACTACCGCCCTCGCCGTCCGTCGCCCTCTCATCAGCCCATTGCTGCTCACTCTTTGCTGTCCTGTGCCAGTCTTCGGCCTTTGTTGCTGCAGTGGAATAGCTGTCTGCCCGGGGGCTTTCCGCTCACTGGCAGAGAGCTCACCTAGTGCACTCAGCCCTACTCCTTAACAAGCGTGGTGTGGCGCTGAAATATAGTTAGAGAGAGTGGGGCTGCAGCCGCGCTAGCATAGGTATGATGTCACACTGCTTTTCACGTATCAAACGCCCACAGAACATTAGCTTTATCATTCCCTGCTTCAGCTAGTGCCATTCCTCAGTTCCACAAGCTAGTCTCATACTGACACGCAGCCAAGCCAAAAGACTGAGGTAGCAAGTCTATTACTGCCATTCCTCTAAGCCAGTAGAAATGAGACCAGGGGATAGATAAAAGAGTGGGATGGATACAGTTGTAGGCTCCAGAAGACCAGGAGGGGGGCTGTGTGGCTGGCTGACTTCAGCTTGACAGTAATGGGGATGAAATGTGCGCTGCTTTAATCTGCCAGTGCAGACAGCTGTGGCAGAAACAAACACCTGGTCGCTGTTGCCTTCCTCTCCACCTGACCACCTCATCCCCGATTAACTCCGCTGCTGACACTGGACATGGTCGCCCACTCCGCCCGACTTCTCAATCGTTCCACATCCCCCATCTTCACACGGAAGGGCCAATTGCCAGTCAGGTTCTCTCTGCCAGCCCAGCCACTCTGCTCAGCTGCAGCTGCTGTTTCTATGTTAATCACCAGCTAATGAACAACGTCGCTCGCTTCACTGCAGCTCCTTGTTGTTCCTTTCACAAGTCACTGATTGTGTCACATTTCAAGAGACAGGATGTGAGTTTTGGTTCTGTTTGGATTTGCAGGAACGGGAACAGCAGCACGTCTAGCCTGGGTCTGGCAGACTTGGAGGGCTTGTCTGACATCCCCAGTCAGAGCACAGTGAACAGGTAACTCGTAACTCCTAACAACATGAAAACACTCCTACAACGTGCAGGCTATACTCCTACAACACAGCACTGAGGCTTTAAATAAGGCCCTTTGAACAGGAGAATGCAGTCTCATAGGCTCCAGTCTGATTCTCTCTAGTCTCTACCCTGTTTATGAAGTGTGTACTTGTTCACCACCTCATGAAGAGATCAACCGATGTAGGAAATGTGGTGTAATTAAGTGTTTTTAAATCCATGACAGGGAGTAAGTAAATTCATGCCCAGTGCTAGATTAAATAAGTGTTTGCACCCCCCAAAATGTTAAGGAAATGAAACATTCAGGACAGAACAAATAGGTAAGGAGAACGATTAAGATTGACAGAAAGGTGAAAAATAGGACATTTTCCTTTTTCTTCCTTTGTGTTTAGAGTTATCCCTTACTGAAAAAAAACTGATGCTTAGTAAATCTGGCCTAACGGTAGAATGTGAAAAAATCAGAACGCGACCTACTGTATTGTCTTAATGGTCATGTTCTCTGTTCTCAGTGAGGAGGCAGACAAGGGTCACCTAAGGGAGAGCAAGGAGAACGTAAATGGTGAGTAGTGTCACCTTGTCTTACACACACACACACACACACACTACATCAAACTGTCTCATTTCAATGTCATTACTGTCTATATCTGTCACACAGGAAACTCAACTCTCTCTGTCTCCCCTACTGTCTTATCTTTGTTCTCGTTTGTCTTCGCGATAACTTCTATTCAGCCTCTTCACAACCTCTTCACTGTAAGATCTCTACACACTCAGAGTTCTATGAATATTCTAACTCAAATGTCGAAATTGTAAATATATCACTGCTTTATCTCTGCTGTGGTGCCAGTTAAACATTTTAGGTCAATATAGCGGCATTGTAGCCAGTGTTGGGGAAACTACACTGAAAATAAAGTTTACCAAGCTACAAATTACTTCACACTGGAAGACGTTAAACTTCACTAAAGTTACCCTTAATAAAAATATAGTATATAATATTACTTAACTAAAGTGACTTAGAAAAAAGTAATTCACTACATCCCTTAACTACTTCATGAGAAATTGCAGTACCAGTCAAAAGTTTGGACACACCTACTCATTCAAGGAGTTTTCTTTATTTTTACTATTTTTTACATTGTAAAATTATAGTGAAGACATCAAAACTATGAAATAACACATATGGAATCATGTAGTAACCAAAAAAGTGTTAAAGAAACTAAATATATTTGAGATTTTTCAATGTAGCCCCCCTTTGCCTTGATGACAGCTTCATTCTCTCAACCAGCTTCATGAGGTAGTCACCTGGAATGCTTTTCCAACCGTATTGAAGGAGTTCCCACATATGCTGAGCACTTGTTGGCTGTTTTTCATCCCAAACCATCTCAATTGGGTTGAGGTCGGGTGATTGTGGAGGCCAGGTCATCTGATGCAGCACTCCATCACTCTCCTTCTTGGTCAAATAACCCTTACACAGCCTGGAGGTGTGTTGGGTCATTGTCCTGTTGAAAAACAAATTATATTCCCACTAAGCACAAACCAGATGGGATGGGTTATTGCTGCAGAATGCTGGGATAGCCATGATGGTTAAGTGTGCCTTGAATTCCATGAAATCTAAATAAATCACTGACAGTGTCACCATCACACCTCCTCCTCCATGCTTCACGGTGCAAACCAGTAAATACGGAGATCATCCGTTCACCTACTCTGCGTCTCATAAAGACACGGCTGTTGGAACCAAAAATGTCAAATTTGGACTCTGCAGACCAAAGGACAGTTTTCCACCGGTCTAATGTCCATTTCCCATGTTTCTTAGCCCAAGCAAGTCTCTTCTTATTATTGGTGTCCTTTAGTAGTGGTTTCTTTGCAGCAATTTGACCATGAAGGCCTGATTCATGCACGTCTCCTCTGAACAGTTGATGTTGAGATGTCTATTACTTGAACTCTGTGAGGTGCAATCTGAGGTGCAGTTAATTGCTGATTTCTGAGGCTGGTAACTCTAATGAACTTATCCTTTGCAGCAGATGTAACTCTGGGTCTTCATTTCCTGTGGCGGTCTTCATGAGAGCCAGTTTCATCATAGTGCTTGATGGTTTTTGCGACTGCACTTGAAGAAACTTTGAAAGTTCTTGACATTTTCCGCATTGACTGACCTTCATGTCTTTAAAGTAATAATTCCACAAAATAACAAGTTAACAAGCCACAACTGTTAATTGAAATGCATTCCAGGTGACTACCTCATGATGCTGGTTGAGAGAATGCAAACCTGTCATCAAGGCAAAGGGTGGCTACTTTGAAGAATCTCAAATCTAAAATATATTTTGAATTTGTTTGACACTTTTTGGTTATTACATGATTCCATGTGTTGTTTCATAGTTTTGATGTCTTCACTATTATTCTACAATGTAGAAAATAGTAAAAATTAAGAAAAACCCTTGAATGAGTAAGTGTATCCAAACGTATGACCGGTACTATATATCTAAATCTGACATGTTAAATTGCAAGAACAAATTGCAGAAAAATAAATAAAAATGGCAATAACTGTTCACTCTGGAGTCAGATGTTAACATCATGTGTAATTTAGCCTTTTAAACACAAAAAGTGAGAATGAGGCACACAAGAAGTGTTTCAAGTTAGAATTAGGCAGGTCTGATGCCAAAAACGAAAGTAAATTCTTGCCTACTTCACCCGTATTTTATTTGTGCAAAAAAAGTAGTGTTTAGTTCCAGTAGTTAGCTACACCACTAAATGGCAAAGTAATTAACTACTAAAACCACTACCAAGATTTTAATTGAGTTTAACTACCACCAAGCTACTGAAAAATGTATTTAAATAGTTGAACTAAATGTATTTCACTACTTCCCAACATTGATGGTATCAAGCCCTCTATACCCAACCCAACTTGAACCTATTTAGTGCCAAATCCATCCAATGTTCCATCGGACCTCGGCGTAGCTTTGGCACTGACACTACACAAAGTGAGCTTGATGTATACAGAAAGTGGGCGTGATGTATTTCCTGTGTGTTGCAGAGGGCAGCTCCCTGTGGACAGTAGGGGGCAGTAGCAGCCACAGGGAGCTTCTGGTGGTCAACTGTGACTTGGATCCAGAGTGTGTGGACTCAGAGCTGCGCTTGGCCCTGCAGTGGATCGCCGCCTCCGAGCTGGGCCTGCATGCCGTCTACTTCAGGAAGTGTAAGGAGAGGACGTCCAAGGTGGGTGCAGCACAGCACATGCAGGTACACAGACTCTGATTATGCCCCTACGCGTGTGTGTATTGTACTTTGTTATGTGCATGTCTCGTGTAGTGCACAAGGAGCATGGTAATCTGGCTGAGTGTGATGTCTCAGTTCCAGAGGGTGTTGCAGCTGGTGTCTCAGAAGGCATGGAGGATCGGAGATCTCTTCAACGCTGTGATCCAGTTCTGTAAACTCCACCAGGAGGAGGACGGAGGCAGCTCTCTGTCCAGTCTTTTCGACTGGCTACTAGAAACCCACTAGGCTCTGCCAACACCCCCCCATCTACACAAACACACACACACCAGCCAATGTCCCCAACTGTGTGTACCCCCCCATGCATCAAACCCCACCATCAAGCCTAGTGATTCCCAGCACACGGAGTACGAATCATGAAAAAAAAACTAGCCTGGTAGCCAGATCTGTTTGTGCTTTAGCCAATTCCTCTTTTGTTAATTGTGATGTAAGCCATGACAAGGAACGCTAGAAGTCTGGCTACTAGGATAGAAGGTCCCAGATTAGTTTGTGCTGTGTTACCAACTCCTATGGTCAATGGACAACGAGGAGTAGAAGATCTGGCTGAAGCCCAAACAGGTCGGGCTTCCAGGCTAAAAGAAACACCACACCCCGTGACATTATACACACCTTATGGGACTGAGGACTTTCATTAGGCTGCAGTGAGCAGACATGTCTCCCTTTAATAAGATAAGCATGTTTCTCATTTTCTGATGCACGGTCCCTAGTTAGACGAACCCATGGAAAACCCAGCATCAGTTTGGGGTGTAGGCCTTATTTATTTAGTGCAAACAAATCAGCCATCTGAGATTCTAGCCTGCAGAATTTGTATTCCTTTAGTTGTTATATATCCTATACATTACATTTTCACAATCTGATGTGTTACTTTATAAATTATGTATTTATTAAACATAAACACACACACACACACACACACAAACACACACACAACAAGGCACCAATAGAACACTGTACCACATTCCCTCAACCAATCGAACTCAAAGACACCAGATGATGTTTTAATGTACAGTAGCTATCTTGAAGAGACTGTCAGACAGCAGCCATCATTCCAGTTGGGATTTGCTGACAGCAACATAGGTGTGCACTACTATGCTTGACAGTTGCCCAGAGCCTGTATTCACAATGTGTCTCAAAGCAGGAATGCTGATCTAGGATCAGATCCCCCCGTGGTTCTGGTAATCATACCAAACGGATCCTATATCAGCCCTCCTAATCTGAGATGCTTTGTGAATACGGACCCAGATGAACATAGTTGTCGTTTACATCGGCCAACGCTGTCTACTTCTGTTGTAACTTTGAACTCTGCTTAAGTTACCTGTCATTCTTCATTGTTATCTGTCGTTCTTATGTAAGTAATCTGTCGTTCTTCATGTTCTTTGAGAATTGTTTATCATGGATAGCTGTACATATTGTAGATTCTTGAACTGCTGCACCTTGGGGTAGAAAGACTGCTCTCTATCATTTCATTTTTACTACTATCAGAAAGACAGAGAAGGTTTGTAGTGTCTAATTTGTACGTGAATCTGGTTAGTCAGGTTTTATCTGCATAGTGGTACCCTAGTGTTAAATCGTTGGCATTAAAAAGCACACAATTCAACTCTCTTGCTGTAGAAACTGAATGTATCTTTATCTTTTGAGATCAATAAATCCATGTAATATGTGAGCATGAATAGACTTTATTGAGCAAAAGAGGGGTAGAGAAAACATTATTCCGTCCAGCCCATTCTACTATTAACACACAAACAAACACTGAGTATCAACACTGAACATGACAGAGGACCAAAGTGACCAGTCCAGGTCAAATCCTAACTGTTGAATGCAGGCCGCAAAGCCCTATAGGCCCTGCTCAGAAGTAGTGCACTTAATAGAGATTGGGTGCCATTGGGATGCATCCACAGCACTAAACTGTCTGTCGAGACAGTCCTACATAGTAAAATGACAGTGGGACCAAATTCATTCACCAAAGCTATCCGTTCTACTGAACCTTACTCCACAGCAACTAGGAGGTTAGAGGTCACATACGTTGGGTTAGTGATAACTTCCAGGAAGGGCATCTTCAAATGGGGCCCTGTTGGAGTCATCTTCTTTGTTGGTGGATGGACAGATGGCCTTCCCCTCCTCACACACCCTACTGACCACTGACCACAGGATGGGTCAGCGCCAGATGCGACAGGTGTTGTCCTTGCTGCCTGCAGCAGAGAGAAGACAGGTGGATGAAAAGGAGGTAGCTCACCGCACCCAGCTATGGCCTGTTCATTTGAACCTTGATAAAGTGTTTGTGAGTGGAGAAAAAATTATGCTTGTTTGGCTGTGAAGAGGTTGCAATGGCATCGCTACATTTGAACTAGGTATGATTATATAGAGGGCAGCGTTGGGCTCAATTCCATTTCTGACAATTCAGGAAGTAAACTGAAATTCACATTTTTCTCAATGCTAACTTAATGCTGAATTGCAATGGAATTGACCCCAGCCCTGATAGAGGGTACATATTACCTGTGATGATGGTGTCACCCTCGTAGTTGAAGGCAGAGGAGAAGATCTCGTCCGTGTGTCCCTCGAGGACCTGCAGACAGACGCCAGACTGGACGTCCCACAGGCGAGCCGTCTTGTCAGCGCTGGCCGTCAGAACTCTACTGCCCTGAGCGTTAAAACAGATCTGGGAGGTTGAAATTGACATAAGGGTGTCTGTGTTACGAGAGTGAAAAGGAGTGATGGAGTGAATGGCTGGATGGCGGGTGCACTGATGAGGAAGTGTGGAAGAATAGATAGGAACCGCCAAATGAGCAGAGCATGGGGAACGTTCAACCATGTCAGCACTATATTCTTAAAAGGCTATTAACTAAATGGAGGTCTGTTAGGCATTTGGAGGTCTGCCAGGCATTTGTTATGGAGGAATGGCTCCAATGGAACACATAGCCAGACTTCAGAGAGATCTACAAGCACACTGTGAGGTGAAGAAATGAACATGGGGCTAGGATGATTAAATGATGCTGACTCTCCATTGTCTAAAAGTAAAGTGTGTTTTTATTAAAGGCCTCACGCTGCAGGGCGGTGAGCAGGCCTCAGACAGGAAATAGAAATAGAACTCTGGGAGAGGGTGACACTGACAGAATACAGAGGAGAGCGAGGGAAAAAGGAACGAGCACAAAGAGGAGAGCGAGAGGGCACTGAGGAGAGGGAGAAGGGGGGAGCAAAGAGGAATGGGGGGGAGCATGGAGGAGGCAGAGAGGAGAGCACAGAGGTGTCACATTTTTAGAAAAGAAGAAACTGGGAAAGAGACTGGTAAAAAGAGAGGAAAAAGTGAAGAGAAATAGAAGGATGAATTTGATTTGATTAGAAGACGATGGAGTAAGTGAATGGTCATGAGTAGACTCACATGGATTCTGTTGAGATGATTCAATGCCATAACAATGACTATTTTACATTATTTCCTGCATATTTAATCAACAAAACAATGAATTTATGTTTTTAGCAATATTTGGTTCTATGACATTCATTCCACAGATATTATTTTCATTTATTGGCCGAGTGCAGTAAAAAACATATCTAAACTCAGCAAAAAAAGAAACGGCCCCTTTTCAGGACCCTGTCTTTCAAAGATAATTCGTAAAAATCTAAATAACTTCACAGATCTTCATTTGTAAAGGGTTTAAACGCTGTTGCCCATGCTTGTTCAATGAACCATAAACAATTAATGAACATGCACCTGTGGTCTTTAAGACACTAACAGCATACAGACGGTAGGTCACAGTTATGAAAACCTAGGACACTAAAGAGGCCTTTCTACTGACTCTAAAAAACACCAAAAGAAAGATGCCCAGGGTCCCTGCTCATCTGCGTGAACGAGACTTAGGCATGCTGCAAGGAGGCATGAGGACTGCAGATGTGGCCAGGGCAATAAATTGCAATGTCAGTACTGTGAGACACCTAAGACAGAGCTACAGGGAGACAGGATGGACAGCTGTTCATCCTCACAGTGGCAGACCACGTGTAACAACACCTGCACAGGATCGGTACATCCGAACATCACACCTGCGGGACAGGTACAGGATGGCAAACAAACAACTGTCTGAGTTACACCAGGAACACACAATCCCTCCATCAGTGCTCAGACTGTATGCAATAGGCTGAGAGAGGCTGGACTGAGGGCTTGTAGGCCTGTTGTAAGGCAGGTCCTCACCAGACATCACCGGCAACAACGTCACCTATGGGCACAAACCCACCGTCGCTGGACCAGACCGGACTGGCAAAAATGCCCTTCACTGAGTCGCAGTTTTGTCTCACTAGGGGTGATGGTCAGATTTGCGTTTATCGTCGAAGGAATGAGCGTTACACCGAGGCCTGCACTCTGGATCAGAATCGATTTGGAGGTGGTGGGTCAGTCATGGTCCTCGGCGGTGTATCACAGCATCATCGGACTGAGCTTGTTGTCATTGCAGGTCATCTCAACGCTGTGCGTTACAGGGAAGACATCCTCCTCCCTCATGTTGGTACCCTTCCTGCAGGCTCATCCTGACATGATTCTCCAACATGACAATGCCACCAGCCATATTGCTGTTCTGTGCGTGATTTCCTGCAAGACAGGAACGTCAGTGTTCTGCCATGGCCAGCGAAGAGCCCGGATCTCAATCCCATTGAGCACGTCTGGGACCTGTTGGATCGTAGGGTGAGAGCTAGGGCCATTCCCCCCAGAAATGTCCGGGAACTTGCAGGTGCCTTGGTGGAAGAGTGGGGTAACATCTCACAGCATGAACTGGTCAATCTAGTGCAGTCCATGAGGTGATACACTGCAGTTCTTAATGCAGCTGGTGGCCACACCAGAAACGGACTGTTACTTTTGATTTTGACCCCCCCTTTGTTCAGGGACACATTATTCCATTTCTGTTAGTCACATATCTGTGGACCTTGTCCAGTTCATGTCTCAGTTGTTGAATCTTGTTATGTTCATACGAATATTTACACATGTTAAGTTCGCTGAAAATAAACGCAGTTGACAGTTAGAGGACGTTTCTTTTTTTGCTGAGTTTATATATTTCCACACTATGAGGTTAGAATAACACTATGAAGTTGTAAAAATTATGATAATGCCCTTTTAGTGTAAGAGCTGTTTGAATAGACCGCATGAAATTTCAGCCTGTTTTGGTGGGACGGAGTTTTGGCCTGCCTGGTGGCATCACCAGACGGTCAATTAGTTAATAGACCAATAAGAAAGAGAGTTCTAAACTTCTGTCAATAACAGCTAGTTTTCAGTTTTCCCCTCCCCACTCAGACCACCCCCAGTCAGTCCTAGCAAAATTCTTGCTTGAGAAATTGCTCTCTTTTTACAATTTTAATTGAAAACCAATCATAGTGAGGTACTTAATTGTGACCCAGAAATGATTTTATATTGAGATAAAAACAGTTGCATTGGACCTTTAAGAAAAAGTCAGCTTCTACCGATTAAATCTGACCCTTTGTAATGAGAGGAAGAAAGGAACAACAAAGAGTGGGGAGAGGGAGCTGGAGGGATGACAGTGGAAATCAGAATGGAAGTAAAAACAGGGACCGACAGAGACAGAAATAATGGGAGAAGTGATGAAAAAAAAAGAGATTGACACAGCGGTTAAGAGGCAGAGGGAGGGGAGAGAGGTGTCCTGTTAGGGGGAGACTAGTGTCATAATCCTGTGAAATCATCCTCCTTCCAGCCTATTACCGAGGCCGGGCCCTGATGGCTTTCAGTAAACAGACACAAGACAGGCAGCCCAATGAGTCAGCTGGGGGGGGATTGCGATAAATTGGAACATAATTCCCTTTTTATGCACTTTTCTCTCTACGTGTATTCTGACCTTGAACTTAAGCATGATAATAACATGCTATTCACCCCCTATTCGTTAGGCCTGGAGATAAAATAAAACGAATGTGGCGGAGGTTTCTACAGATACGTAGTATTCTGACCTAGACTCCTTCGTGATTCCACCACCTTTACGCACAATGAAATGATGAATAAGGTTGAGCAACCTATCATTGTTTTAGATATATTTGACCTTATTTTACCTTGGAGCCAAATGTAAAACCAGTCATATGGCAACAAACTAAAGTATATCAATATATAGGCAGGTAGCCGAGTGGTTAAGAGTGTTAGGCCAGTAACTGAAAAGTCACTGGTTCAATTCCTCTCGCCTGACTAGGTGAAAATCCTGCCGATGTGTTCTTGAGCAAGGCACTATCACTAATTGTTCCTGTAAGTCGCTCTGCATAAGTGTCTGCTAAATGACAGAAATGTATATGAACTTTTCCACAGTGACGTTTATGAAATGCTGGCCCTATGGCTGAAATTTGGAGACCAGATGAGAATGTTTTAATCATACGCCCAGACTTTTCACTCTATTTTTGACATTTTGCTTCATGTTAAATATTAACCACCATCGGTAGCCACCGTCAGTTATACCTACATACACTGACTTTAGTGTTAGTTCCCTTACATTTCACATCATTCCATTCCGTCGTTAGTTGACCTTTCTTTCCTCTGTCACGTCTGTGCAGTTGTTCCTGAGGGTCACTAGCATTACTGGATCATATTAGGCTAACGCTGTACAGTAATTTAGGACATGTAGCCTATTAGAATCATTATGGAACAGACCACACGTAAGCAGGTTAAACCTGGAGCACGCTGCACAACAACTGGACTTGTCATCACAGTTCCATGATTAGTGAGGTTTTTTTGCATAAAGGCTCTCCAAAGCTGTTATGTTATTATTCATAAATACTTTCCTAAACCTTAATAATATACAATATCAGAATATTTTTCAATCTACCAATTGTTGCTGAAAAGGAAAACAAATTCTAGTTAAAGGTACAAAAGGCATAGATTTAGATTAAATGTACTGAAAATCCTATTGAATGAAAACTCCATGAGAAAACCGGTTGGCCAGCACTTTCCAGCGATTTAATAAATGTTAACCACGCCTGCGAAGCTCATTACGCATCTGCATAAGGTAAGTCTGATATCCAACTATTGAGAAGTGCGTAGGAAAGGTGTGTGTAGGAAAGGAGTACATTTCCTAAGTCTGAATCGGACCCCTAGTGGCTGTGGCACAAAGCGACAAACACACACAACATGCAGGCACGTACACACACACTAACTAATATGTACACACACGTACACTGGCAGAACTGTCAAATGGCAGAGGCTGATAAGATCACACACACACATTTAGGTCACAGCTGGGTCACCTACAATACAGGCCCAGGTCACATGTGGCTCTATACAGCCGTGGCTAATGCAGTTACAGAGTGAGCAGGGACAGACTATGTCATGGTGTTTTATTAATAAAATCAACCAAGGTGTGACATTAAAGGGCTCAAGGTGTAACATTACAGGGAATCAAATGAGACTACCGGGGGGAATCAGAGTCGCTTGGCAGAAAAACTTTAACAGGGCTGTTTTGAAAAGGGCATAGGTAGAGCAGGAATCAGCCTACAGGTAGAGCAGGAATCAGCCTATAGGTAGAGCAGGAATCAGCCTATAGGTAGAGCAGGAATCAGCCTATAGGTAGAGCAGGAATCAGCCTATAGGTAGAGCAGGAATCAGCCTATAGGTAGAGCAGGAATCAGCCTATAGGTAGAGCAGGAATCAGCCTATAGGTAGAGCAGGAATCAGCCTATAGGTAGAGCAGGAATCAGCCTATAGGTAGAGCAGGAATCAGCCTATAGGTAGAGCAGGAATCAGCCTATAGGTAGAGCAGGAATCAGCCTATAGGTAGAGCAGGAATCAGCCTATAGGTAGAGCAGGAATCAGCCTATAGGTAGAGCAGGAATCAGCCTATAGGTAGAGCAGGAATCAGTAGGTAGACCAGGAATCAGCCTATAGGTAGAGCAGGAATCAGCCTATAGGTAGACCAGGAATCAGCCTATAGGTAGACCAGGAATCAGCCTATAGGTAGACCAGGAATCAGCCTATAGGTAGACCAGGAATCAGCCAATAGGTAGAGCAGGAAAATATTTCTGGAACGTTCTGGCCTGAGGGACACACACCTTCAAGGTCATGTCTCTCTCTGTCATCGTCAAGACGTGGTTGACCTAGCAACTGACACAAGAAGCAGTAACAGGAGGTAGAAACATCCCCCCGGCAAGCGGACCGCCGTCCTCATCCCTCCTGTCCAGTCCTGTACCCTTGTGAGTCTGACGGATGCTCCGAGGCAGACAAAAGAGACCGAGAGAGAGGGGGCATTTTGGTTCCTGTTTGAACCATTACCTGTCTCAGTGACTCACCTTGGAGATCTCTCCCTCATGGCTCTCCAGTCTGGAGATGCACTGGTAGCTGACAGCGCTGTACACTCTCGCTGTGCCTAAGAGTCAGGGGGAAATATTGATTTCTCAAATCATCCGGTGAGTGAAGTTGAACCTTAAAATAAAAGGAATTAAATTGAGCTGGCCTGGTTAGTCATACACCATAGTTGCTGGAACTGTCCTGGAAAGGACAATGTGAAAAATAAATATTCAAGCCACCACGGTACGATTTGGGTTGGCATGACAGTGTAAAATAGGGGTGGTTGGGCTGGGTACAGTACGGATATAGTTGTTCAGTGCCTGGGACATTGTCAATACAAAGTTCCTGGACTGAACGATCATGGAACCAGCAGGGGGGTCGAGGTACCCCCGTAGTTAAATAGAACAAGATAAGCATCTCTGCGGTCGTACCGTCAGCCGAGGCGGTGGCTATGAGTTGACCGGTGTAGTCGAAACACACATCCAGCACCTCGTCTTCATGGCCTGCTAGTGTGGCCATACACTTCCCACTCGCTGCCTCCCACACCTGGGGAAGCATAGACACACACATATCCTGGTACTCACACACACATAAGGACACAAACACACACAATGTCAAAGTGTCAAATGTTAATGAATCTATTTTTAAAAGCCTTTTAAAACAGACAACCAGCTTGGTAAGTGCTGTAACAACACAATGGTGGTGTTTTCCCCTCTCCACAATCTTCTCTTTAGGAATGCAACCACGTGAATAATTCACACAATTAACCAGCGAGTGTGACTCATCTTGGAATAATTAAAGGATTTAATTTTCCTTATTAAATGATGCAGAGCTTAAAAGAGATAGGAGTCTCTACCAGAGAGAGAGAGATGATAGGAAATGTGACATAATGTGAGATGGGATGTGAGAGAGATGTGACATGATGTGAGGTGGGATGTGAGAGAGATGACAGGAGATGTGACATGATGTGAGATGGGATGTGAAAGAGGGTGTGTGAGAGATGATAGGAGATGTGACGTGATGTGAGATGGGATGTGAAAGAGGGTGTGTGAGAGATGATAGGAGATGTGAGGTGGGATGTGAGAGAGATGACGGGAGATGTGACATGATGTGAGAGAGATGATAGGAGATGTGACACGATGTGAGAGGGGATGTGAGAGAGATGACGGGAGATGTGACATGATGTGAGGTGGGATGTGAGAGAGGGTGTGAGAGAGATGATAGGAGATGTGACATGATGTGAGAGAGGGTGTGAGAGAGGTGATGTGAGATGGGATGTGAGAGAGATGATAGGAGATGTGACATGATGTGAGAGAGGGTGTAAGAGAGATGATAGGAGATGTGACATGGTATGAGATGGGATGTGAGAGAGGGTGTGAGAGAGATGATAGGAGATGTGACATGACGTGAGGTGGAATGTGAGAGAGGATGTGAGAGAGATGATAGATGTGACATGATGTGAGATGGGATGTGAGAGAGGGTGTGAGAGAGATGATAGGAGATGTGACATGACATGAGGTGGGATGTGAGAGAGGATGTGAGAGCTCACCCTACAACTTTTGTCCATGGAGCCGGTGATGATGAGGGAGCAGTCCCAGTTAAACTGAACACTGCTGATCTCCCCTCTGTGGCCTATCAGTGTGTGGACACGCCTGGTAGAATGATAGGAGGGTGTTAATGGTGGTTAGACTCGGACACAAACATGGATGGACACACACACACACACACACACACACACACTTGGGCTCTCACCTCCCAGATGGAACATCCCACAGAGAAACAGTGTGGTCAAAGGAGCCAGTGACTAGCTGGTCACCCACTGTGTTAAATGACAAGGAGATGATCTCTGCTGAGTGGCCCTGAGAGAGGAAAGAAAGAGAGGGGGGGAAGCACAGTCAAGTAAACAAGCCATTCTTTCTTCTTTAAAAAAGCTAAATTGCATAATTTCATCCAATTCAGTTTGAGGAACACATTTGCCTTTTTGTGCTTGAGTCAAATATTCACCAGCATGACTAATGTAGGAATAATTGAAGAAGAAGGGGTAGAGAGGAGGGGTAGAGAGGAGGGATAGAGAGGAGGGTTAGAGAGGAGGGGTAGAGAGGAGAGTTAGAGAGGAGAGTTAGAGAGGAGGGGTAGAGAGGAGGGGTAGAGAGCAGCACACAGAATCCCCTCTCTGGAACACCCAGCCACACAGTTTGCCCACGTGCAGCAGGAAACTGCTGCCTGTCCAATAACTGAGGATGTAGATAGATTACCTTATGAATGTATTACAGTCACAGCTGTATACACATATATGATGGGAGGATAGAACACAGTAAGCAGGGTGACTGATGGACCAGCACATCATGAATAATCATATACAAAAATGAATGGATGAATGCAGATAAGTGACTGAATTAAGTCATTAACAAATGGATGTGGACATGGATGGTTGTGAGAGCATGTGGAGATGAGAGGAAAGGAGAGATGAGATATGAGAGAGAGAGAGAGCTGACTCACTGTCAGTGTGGACACCTCCTCTCCAGTCTGGATGTCCCATAGCTTGGCCGTAGTGTCCATGCTACCCGTGGCCACCAAGGTACTTTGAGGGTTAAACGCCAAACACACCTGTTCAGCACAGAAAACAGTGTTAGCTGCCATTCACATAGAAAATATGATTCGAAGCTCACTGCAATCATATTGATACTGAAGGACAAGTCCAATCTCTCAGAAAGTCCAATCTCTAGATTAGAAAGTCCCTCGTACTATTTCAGCAGTGTGTCCTCGGAAGGTGTGGAAACATTTGCCCGTCTCTACACTCCACAGCCTGCAGGTCTTATCAAAGGACCCAGTGGCAATCTTGTCCCTGGATTAAAAGGGATAAATAAAGGTACGATTTGAGATAGGAAAAATAATTTATTTTAACCACCAACAACTCTTTCCCTTGGCTTTAGGTGTAAAGACAACGGAGGAACATAGAATAGGAATAAGGCTCTCTGGGACCTAAGAGTCTCAGAGTCGGAGTACTGATCAAGGATCAGTTTAGCCTTTTAGATCATAATGAAACCGCGATCCTGGATCAGCACTTCTACTCTGAGACACTTTATGAATATGGGTCCTGGTGTTTTTAAACCTGGGGTAGAGTGACAGGAAGGTGGTTACCCATAGGGGTTGTTGAAGGCGATGGCATACACCACGTTCCTGTGGCCCTCCAGTGTGTGCAGCTCCTCGCCTGACGCCGTGTCCCATATTTTACATGTCCTGTCATAGCTCCCAGTTATAAAACTGCAGAGAGAGGGAGAGAGAGAGAGAGAGAGAGAGAGACAGAGAGAAAGGGTGAGAGATTGGGGAGAGAGAGACAGAGAGAGAGGGTGAGAGAGAGACAGAGAAAGAGAGAGAGACAGAGAGAGAGGGTGAGAGATTGGGGAGAGAGGGAGAAACAGAGAAAGAGACAGAGAAAAGGATAAAGAAAGAGACAGAGAGTGTAAAAAGAGAGATGTTTACTTCTTCTGCACACGAAAAAGACAAGCGCCAGGGGTTCTCTGCACATCTCCATGCAGTGCAGATAAACTTACCTCGACCCTGATTTATTGAAGGCAACGTTTGTCAGTGGCAGTATGTGCGCCTGCAGCGCCTGCAAGGGAGAAGGATACATTTTTTTTGTTAACTCTGAGGCAGTTTACTTGACTGAATTAAATAAATGTACATCTATACGTTTGACCATGTAATACCCATACATAATACCTCTGGCTTTGATGTGCTGAGGAAGAGTCCTGTTATTCTAGGAGAAATCTACAATTCCCACCCCCTGCTGCCATCTATGGTTCAAATGAGGAATTACAGGATGGCTGCACCGTTTGCACAAGGCACTGGCAGTGTGGTCGTGCATGTTAATGGCTGTTTATGGCTGCATAGACAGTGTGCACTGGCACACAAGAGTGGACGATCAGGAGGCAGACGGTGACATTATCCATTAGAAGAGAGCCTAATGAAAATAAATAGGTAGCTCAGAAATATGGAAGTTGTATTTGACCTTGAAGAGGCAGAATCTGCGATTGTCCTGCTGACCCAGTTTCTCCTGCAGTCTGACGATCAAGAGTTTGACTTGGTCGACGCGTGATGCTGTGATCAGTGGCTCCGATTTCCTGATCGCTGATATTAACTCCTCGGTGTCAGTCCTATACGGATAGAGACGTGTCAGAGCGATGCATCATGATCATTGAAAAAAGGAGAATAGACGTCATACAGGATCAGTGACAAATTGTAAAGAATTAGTGGGTGTGTTTATCTACCTATATCATCATCATCATCATACTACACTAGCACTAGTATAATCAACTGCATACCATACAGGGCTGCCAACTCTTACGCATTGGCCGTGAGACACACGCATTTGACCCTCTTCATATATCTCACACATTGAAAACTACTGCTTTTATTTTTCTAATTAGTCCATGTCATTAACTTTTCAACTGTGCTCCAAATCGTTTTGAAATCAGAGCATCTGCGCCTACAATTTAACATCACGAGCAAAACCTCTATCATTGCCCTGCCTTGGCGCAGATGCCTCTATCATTGCCCTGCACTGTGAACCGCATCACATAGCAGCATATGATTGGTCTAGTTATGTGAGGGATCAGGGGGGATAGGATGCATGTTTTAAAGAAATGCCCCACAAGATTAGAGTGGAGCTGAATGGAGAGAGAGAACATTCTCTGCTGATTTTATAAAACTGTAAAAAGAGCAGCTTGGTAGCGCTGTTTTATGTAAAATGCTGTTACTACCGTCCATGAATCTATTGCAGAATGCAGCCTTTTGACAGCATATACTAAAGTCGATTTAATCCACACTTGCTTTAGTCCCCTCATTTGGTGATGGGCATTTAGGCTGTGACAACAAAGAGGCAGCAGACAGACCTACAGTATGTTTTAGCAGGGAAGTTTGGTAGGGTGATCTTTAGTAACTATAAAAATAATTTTGTCAAACAGATTGTGAAACCAAAAGTGAATGTTTGATTCTTGAGTGGGAAAATAAATAGAAGAATAATTTGGTTAGGGTGTAGGGGAAGATTAATGTCATCTCGTCTTCAGATTTTATTATCTATTTACTTTATTTGGTCTGATCAGTGGAACAATGCTCATTCTTAATAATGTGCTAAAATATAGGTTTATTACTGTGCTTGTCAGCAACAACATTACTGTTATTCCCCAAACATATTTTATTATTCCACTTCTTCCCAATTATGCCAGTATCATCACATATTTGAAATTTGATATGCCTACTTGTTTCTTTGATAAATGAATGATATGAGGCAATGCATTTTTGCAGCCATTCATGGACCGTTTAAGCATGGGATATTAAATGCTTCAGGAATCAAATATAATTGTATATATTTTAGTGCATGCTAGACAGAGATGGTGGGGGGACTCACAACTCATAAAGGCATCATATTTTGTCTATGTAGAGTAAGATGATGGCAAGGATCTTCAACTAGTAGACATAAACCACCTGAATATTGATATTCATTAGACTTTTCTTGAAGGTTGGGTGATTGTGAGAAATTAATTGTTATAACAAGTACATTATCAAACACCCAGCACTTGGGAAATATAGATCAGGAGTGGACAACCCTCCTGGAGAGCGAGCAGGATTTTCTCAGAGCCCTATTTTAAAGGGATGGATCAACCAAATTACAAAATGTTTGTGTATTTTCCTTGAAAGCAGTCTATGGACAAGGAGACTGCAATCTATGGTGTGGTTACCCTCTGCCATCAACAGTTAATATAACAAGTTCCTGTGCAGAGTCTTGGTGTACTGGTAAGTGTTGTATACAAATCCCTGCTCCAACCTTCCCAATGTTTCTAGTATCCCCCCCCCCCATCTCATTTCATTACTGTCTGAATGAAATGTCAAACCACCTAAAAAAATATTAGCATACTTTAAACGTGCCCCCCCCACCCCCGAAAGGAATATCAAAGTAACAAAGGTGCCGAATATTGAGTGTTCATTTAATGTTCAAAGCATCCTGAATACACCTAACCTGTGGTTTTTTTTACACCCTGGTCATAGGCCTAAACCATTTCAAAATACGTAGACTTGCAGGAAATTAGCCTCCATGTCTTGGGGTTGTGCCAGGCAGTAATGAAATTCAGAAAGCACATTTCATTCGAAGCTTTCTTCAAAAGTTGGCAACCCTGCACATATCATGAACACTAAACACATCACTCATAAACATGAATTGTACTATTGTCTACCCACTCCGGAGACAAATCCAACAGATCGATGGATTTAGTCTTCAGAGCTCCTCCTTTCTCATATTCCAGGATGATACCTGTGAACAAAAGGCATCAATTCAATATTCAATATTCGACACCAGACCAAGTGTGAGACACGAGTTACTTTAGGCCTACTTGTAACTTCAACTTGTGCATCATGCAAAACAAATCCTGTTACAGCTAACGTTAACTGGTCTGTCTAGCACAGAGCCTAGCTCTGCTCTGGGCTAGCAAAGCCAGCTAGCTCAGTAGGTCAGAACAGCACTGAAGTTGCAGTGTAGTTGCACAAAATGGTACAAATAATTAGCTACCTACTTGTCCAAACATTCCTTAGTATCTTAAGTCTAATGCATGTTAGCATCATCAACAACATGTTCATTACCTGGTGGATAATATCTGAGAAGGAATCGTTTGAGTTTCATTTCGCTCCTCCAGCAGAAATCACTTGTCAACAAAGCGTTGTTATGGCAACAGGCTATCGCGGCCAAGACGCATGCGCAGATGGACTGAAACGCATTCGCCTACAACTACCCTGTTCAAAAAAGACAGAACTTGTTCCATAACTGTCCACAAAAAAAATGAATAACATGTACATAAAGAATAGAGACTAGAAACAATAGAGACTAGAAAACTGTGTCATGATAACAGAGGCTGACGTAAACTTTTCCAGTGGGACTATTTCCCAAGAGCTCAAAGTCTCCCTCATATAAACTTGCATTCTCAGTTATGCACATGTAGTTCATAGACAAAGACTAAATTAATAAATTTCCCCGACAAAGACTTAGCAAAGTGATCTACATCTGCCTACTGCCAACAGACACTAGTGGTACACAGGACTCAGACCCAGAGGTTGGGCACGTGAGGGGTGCAGAAGGCGTAGGCTACCAGGATATGTTGCTGGGCCAAGCTAAAGTCCACTGGCTGGGTGTTTCCCACAGCCTTTCGTTCTGTCGCTCAATGTGTTCTTCACTAACTGCAGACCAGCTGAGCCCTTCCTAACAACATACCTTATTGGACCATACAAGGACATCTCAGAGGAGGTGGTAAAGTAACCAGCAGCAGAGAGCTGTATGCTACACATGATCAGTTTTGATGGGATTTGTTAACAAGGTTGTGATAAGAAAGTAAATGATACACACTATAATGATAGAATGAAATACACTACATGACCAAGAGTATGTGGACATCTGCACGTCGAACATCTCATTCCAAAATCAGGGGCATTAATATGGAGTTGGTCCCCCCTTTGCTGTTACAACAGTCTCCACTCTTCTGGGAAGGCTTTCCATTAGATGTTGGAACATTGCTGCAGGGACTTTCATTTAGCCACAAAAGCATTAGTGAGGTTGAGGCACTGTTGTTGGGCAATTAGGCCTGGCTCGCAGTCGGCGTTCCAATTCATCCCAAAGGTGTTCGGTTGGATTGACATCAGGACTCTGTGCAGGCCAGTCAAGTTCTTCCACACTCGCCAAACCATGTCTGTATAGACCTTGCTTTGTGCAAGGGGGCATTGTCATGCTGAAACAGAAAAGGACTCCAAGAGAACTGATTGGCATTGCGCATGGTGATCTTAGGCTTGTGTGCTGCTTCTCGGCCATGGAAACCCATTCCATGAAGCTCCTGGCGAACAGTTATTGTGCTGATGTTGCTTCCAGTGGCAGTTTGGAACTCGGTAGTGAGTGTTGCAACCAAGGACAGTTTCATCACTAGGCGGTCCCATTCTCTGAGCTTGTGTTGCCTACCACTTCGCGGCTGGGCCGTTGTTGCTCCTAGACGTTTCCACTTCACAATAACAGCACTTATAGTTGACTGGGGCAGCTCTAGCAGAGCAGGAATTTAAACACTTACTGGAAAGGTGGCATCCTATGACGGTGCCATGTTGAAAGTCACTGAGCTCTTCAGTAAGGCCATTCTACTGCCAGTGTTTATGAAGATTGCATGGCTGTGTGCTCGATTTTAAACACCTGTCAGAAATGGGTGTGGGTGAAATAGCATATCCGCTAATTTGATGGTGAGTCCACATACTTTTGTACAAATAGCATATGTGCTACTGTATACAATGGGCTATGTTATTTTTTTGCTTCATATAGAGGATCGGTATGACTATTCAGTATCCCTGTGGATATTGACTAGATCTACTGATAAATGAATCATCTCCTCAGGTGACCAACTATCTGTTCCCCACCTGGACGTAGTCCTACCTGGCCGTCCTCTTCCCCGTCTTCCTGCTGACAGACCTCCTGAGGTACAAGCCGGTAATCGTGGTCCAGGGCCTCTTCCTGGTCACCAACTATGTCCTGCTCTGCTTCGTCCCTGGCCTGACCGCCATGACCTTTCTGCAGTTCAACTATGCTGTGGTGACCTCCATAGAGGTGGCCTACTTCTCCTACATCTACAGTGTGATCCCTCCAGCGAGGTACTAGCGGGCCACCGGCTACCTCCGCAGTGCCATACTGACAGGCTCCACCCTAGGGGCCACCCTAGGCCAGTTGCTGGTCTCCCTGGCAGGGCTGGACTACTTGTACCTCAACGCCATCTCCCTGGGGATCCTCTGCGTTGCATTCCTCATCTCTGTCTTGCTACCCATTCCCCAGCGGGGGATGTTCTTCAGGGGGGAGAAGGCTGTCCTGGACCTGAGTGCCCAGATCCAGGTGGGGGATGAAGTGAGTGCAGTGGAGGAGGCACAGGAGCTGTGTGTTTGTTCAGTGGAGTAACTGTGCTTTGGGGTTTACCGGTTGGTGAATTTTATATTGAGATAAAATTTTACAATGCTAATATTTTTTTTATTACTCAATAAAAATAGACTAATAAAACTCAAATTGCCAGGACACAGCTGAATGTTGGTCTCACAATCTGATTTATATGTGCTCCATGATTAAATGGGTAATGTGTTTCGATTGGCTTAAGGCAAAGTAGTTCCATGGTCATCTTCGCTTTGGTCCAAGTTGGGCTCTGCACGCAGAGAAGAGTAATTGCTTTAATTAAAGTGATAGCTTGGGAAACAATTTTTCTGATTATTGCTGATAGCTCGGGTTTGAGAGATAGTGATTGTAACAAGTCAATCTGACTCTGGGGAAGTGGATAAAGTGCATCATTAGCCAAAATCCCGAAGTATCCCTTTAATTAAATCAAAGCCCTGTCTTCGATCCTTTGTGTTCAGGGATAGAGACATTATACTGTCCTATAAATGATGGTAGGAACACCATCATGTCCCTAGGAATACGATGAGGGTCCTGTTTGAATTCTTCAAATTTTGCATCCGTCCTTGCTAGGAGTAACCACTGATCTGATATGAATGCATTTTCAACATCTTGAAGAACGATCTGGCCTTAATGGCCATGTACTCTTATAATCTCCACCCGACACAGCCAGAAGACGAGTGGCCACCCCTCAGAGCCTGGTTCCTCTCTAGGTTTCTTCTTAGGTTCCTGCCTTTCTAGTGAGTTTTTACTAGCCACCGTGCTTCTACATCTGCATTGCTTGCTCTTTGGGGTTTTAAGCTGGGCTTCTGTATAAGCACTTTGTGACAATATGATGTAAAAAGGGCTTTATAAATGCATTTGATTAATTGATTGATGAAAGCCATGTATTGAATCCTATGCTTTAACCCAGCCAACAGTGTTGGATCAATGATTGCTTCAAGGAAGGATGCAGTTTACAAGTGTTTACTCAGGATCTAAAAAGGAAATAATTCACTGTTGTTGTCCCATAGGTGCAGCCACAGCCTTTTGTGTGGGTCATGTAAAGGTGACCTGGAATGTCTGGGGGGAGCTGTCACTGAGGGTGTTCTCTCCGGTGGGGGCAGGGGCCGTGTTTCTGATTGGGCTCACCAGCAAAATTTGGGCAAGCTATGCTGGCAACATCATCTTCAAGGCCTCATGCTGCTGACGCGGCCTCATGCGGCCTTGTCTTCCAGGCCTCACTTAGGAAATGCTGAATACTCTCTAGGCCATACTTCAATGAGCTCTGCTATATTTATTTAATACACCTTCCATGCATCCCATAGACATTCATCAGAACTGCACAAAATATTCAGGACAACGTGTTATCTGTTTCGTCCTTCCAGATTCCAGAATGCAGCCAACCTCTTCATGGCGTGCTATGGAGAGGTCAACACTTTTGTCGCCCTCTTGCTGCAGACCATTCTCACAGCCATCGTTGTTGAGGAAACTGCACTGGGGCTAGACATTGTCACGCAGCTATGGTTGCACAATCCAGAGCCAGAAAGGGCAGTGCCCATTCTTTTATCGGATCGCTGCACAAGTTGCCAAAAGTGAAGAGAGAGTGACACCTGGTGGATAATTCTTACCACATTTTTACGGTTCTTGACCAGTCTAATCAAATTTCTCTTTCTCCAGTTCGTCGTCTATGGCAGCTACTATGCAGCAATATCTGAGCTTTTCCTGATCCGAGGGATGTACACAGTCTGTGCACACCCCTGCAGGCCTAAACAGGCAATGGACTAGGAGCAGAAAGACGAAACCAAAGTGGAGGTGCCCTCCTCAGACCGGTTCTGTCCTGACCACAGACAATAGACTATCAGAACCTGGGGGGCAAGGAGTCTTCAGGAGTTCACCCTAACATTGAATTTCATGGTGTTACATACTTGTATTTATAATAAAAATAAAACCAATGTTGCGTAAGCATCGTTTTGTCCAACTTCTCTTTAAGTCATCCAAAAGATAAGGTGTGTTCAATTGATAGTCATGGCCATGTTAATTGTGCATTATCAATCTAGCGTTTTAGGTATCACATACATTTATTGAGGAGGTTGTTGATTGACAGACTGAGCTTACTGATTAGACAAACAAACCGAGGTGACTTCCATATGGGGAGGAGACACAGGCTGGATTAAGAGTCGTGTGAGAGAGCAGACTAACTTTAGCAGGTAAAGCAATAAACCTGCTTTTCGTATGAAGTATAAAAACGTGCATGGGTGATAGTAGTGGCTATCGCTATTTGTGGATCTGTGAAGATGGATGCTGTGAAGCGGTGGAAGGCAGGATGGGGCTATCCCACGACTATGCTGTGCGTCTATGGGTTCTTCAGTACTGTGAAACCTCTCGTACCCTTCATCTACCCTTACCTGACTGGTCCAGACAAAAACCTGACGGTGGAACAGGTACAGTAGACTACAGGACAAACATTTCAATGCCTTGTCTTCATACTCTTATACTCTCTTTAGAGGAGTGTACCCATTTTTTAAAATATATTTTTTAAATCCGAGCCTTTACAACTTTATGAGTAACACAACCATGTTTATGACCACTTTACTACCAACCAACTTGATAAAGAAAAGGAAAAGCAAGGAAGAAAACGCTCTTGAAACCAGGGGGTGTATTCAGTGAAGGGAAATGTTCAGAACAAAACAAAGTAATAAACAGAGTGGACATGATTCCTGATTGTATGACAATCATTTCTGTTTTACACAATACTGTAGCGAATCAGGGGGTCGTCCCAGCCTGGGCTTTAACCTTAAACACAGGACCATACGACTGTCAACCCAACACTTTATTTATCCCAAGAGATCCAAACCTCTTGATGAGGTTGCTAGGTGTTGAATTGTGCTCGCTACATTACCCCATTCTTTGCCCCCACGTTTTTGATGGCCGCAACTGATGTAGTGAGGTCAGGAACTAGTGCGGACCAGGGTTTGAACTTGTGACCTTGCGGCTGTCAACCCAACAACTTAGCCTTTACGGCAAGAGATCTGAATCTCTTGATGAGGTCACTGCGTTGCTCGCTAGGTGTTGCGTTAAGGTCGCTACAATCAATACATTTTCTATCTGAATGTTCTGTAATGTTGCAACCTCCCAAACAGACAGCAGTGTTGCACTCTAAACCAGGTGACCAACGAGATCTACCCTGTGTGGACATACTCCTACCTGGCTGTGATGGTGCCAGTCTTTCTGCTCACCGATTGGCTGCGCTACAAGCCCGTCGTGGTGTTTCAGTGCATCAACCTCTTCATAACCTGGGCGATGATGCTATTGGTGCAGGAGGTGGCAGTCTTTAAGGCGATGCAGTTCTTCTATGGCGTGAAGTCGGCCTGTGAGGTGGCCTACTTCTCATACATCTACAGCATAGTGGACCTGAAATACTACCGAAAGGCTACATCCTACTGCCGTAGTGTACAGCTGCTAGGCTACACGGTGGGCTCTGTGCTGGGACAGTTGCTGGTCAGTTTCAACCTCATGTCCTACAACAACATCCTGGTACTTACCCTGGTGTTGATCTCCATCGCCCTGGTGACTTCCCTCTTCCTGCCCATGCCACAGAGAAGCATGTTCTTCCATCGGAGTCAAAGTGACCTTCCACAGACCCCAGAAGGAGGGGACATGTGCGCAGGTGATGTGTCCACTGAGGGGCCAGTGAGGGCTAGGGGCTGCAGCCAGGTATTTTTGCTGCTGTGGAGAGACTTTCTCCAGTGCTACTCAACCAGGGCACTGCTGTACTGGTCATTATGGTGGGTACTGGCTACCTGCGGCTACAACCAGGCAATTAACTATGTACAGGTGTTATGGGCACACATACAGCCATCCCGGAAAGTCCAAGTCTACAACGGAGGGGTGGAAGCTGTGTCCAATCTGTTTGGTGAGTAGCGAAGCATCAACTGTTCGAGTTCACATGACCATCAGGTATTTGTAGATGTTTGTCTGGCATTAATAATCAATCATCACCAACAGTCAATCTTCAGTCATACTACTAATATGTAATTACTTATTGGTAAGTTTATCACATCATGCGTGTGTCTTACAGGTGCAGCGACGGCCTATGGCATTGGTTTCATCCAGGTGGACTGGGCCCAGTGGGGAGAGTTGTTCCTGGGCTCCATCTCTGGCCTGGGTGCTGTAGCCCTGTTCATCATGACCTTCACTGACAACATCTGGGTCTGCTATGCCGGCTATGTTGCCTTTAAGGGCCTCTACATGCTGCTTATCACATTTGCCATGTGAGTTTGTGAATTACTGCCATTAGAGAAATGTAGCTGCCAAACTTGAATGATTATTTGACAAGAATAAACGTGACCATTTCCTCCCAGGTTCCAAATTGCTACTGATCTCTCTATGGAGAGATATGCACTGATCTTTGGAGCAAACAACTTTGGGGCTTTGGTCCTTCAGACTATCATCACATCTGTTGTGGTGGATGGCAGGGGGCTGGGCTTGGGCATCATCCCACAGGTGAGTTAAAGTTTCAAGTGTCAAAGGAGGCAAGTTCCTACAAACCATTAGACCCCAACTCTTCCACCACAACCCCCAATGGTGCAATTCCATCCAACAATGTCATTATCCAACATTATGAATAGGTACCTTGGACTTTTGCCTTGGATGTTATAAACTGTCCTTGATGTTTGTCCAAAGAAACAGCGTTAAATATCTGGCTAATTCAAAGCATATATTTTTTTTATCTGAACTGTGTAACTGAAAAATAAGCTTAATGCTTTTCCACTCTTTCTTGCAGTTCATCATTTATGGAAGCTACTTCTCAGCCATCGCTGTCATTTTCTTTCTGAGAGGTGTGTACACGATAATGAGAGTGCGGCGAAGCCACAGAGACTCCACCGCTGCAGAGGAGCCTCCAAGCCCAACCACGTGTACACCACTGCAGAGGAGCCTCCAAGCCCAACCACGTGTACACCACTGCAGAGGAGCCTCCAAGCCCAACCACGTGTACACCACTGCAGAGGAGCCTCCAAGCCCAACCACGTGTACACCACTGCAGAGGAGCCTCCAAGCCCAACCACGTGTACACCACTGCAGAGGAGCCTCCAAGCCCAACCACGTGTACACCACTGCAGAGGAGCCTCCAAGCCCAACCACATGTACACCACTGCAGAGGAGCCTCCAAGCCCAACCACATGTACACCACTGCAGAGGAGCCTCCAAGCCCAACCACGTGTACACCACTGCAGAGGAGCCTCCAAGCCCAACCACGTGTACACCACTGCAGAGGAGCCTCCAAGCCCAACCACGTGTACACCACTGCAGAGGAGCCTCCAAGCCCAACCACGTGTACACCACTGCAGAGGAGCCTCCAAGCCCAACCACGTGTACACCACTGCAGAGGAGCCTCCAAGCCCAACCACGTGTACACCACTGCAGAGGAGCCTCCAAGCCCAACCACGTGTACACCACTGCAGAGCAGCCTCCAAGCCCAACCCTGTGTACACCACTGCAAGCTTGAACATGCAGTGGAACAAAAAGAAGAACCCAAAGTATAAGTGTTTTCATCTGACCGGTTCTGACCATAGACATTAATCTGTCCAAAACTGGGGGGGACTAGGTGTCTCACCAAACATCTACTTTAAAATAGAATGTCATGCTGCTCTGTATACTTGTATTTATAATCAAAATAAAAATGAATGTTCCTCGGGTACAAACCACTGACAATCTGAAATGGTCCACCCACACAGACAGTGTGGTGTAGAAGGCGCAATAGCGCCTTTTCAACCTCAAGAGGCTGAAGAAATTTGGCTTGGCACCAAAGACCTTCATAAAGTTCTACACATGCACCATTGAGAACATCCTGTCGGGCTGCATCGCCGCCTGGCACGCTAACTGCACTGTCCACAACCGCAGGGCTCTCCAAAAGGTGGTGCAGTCTGCCAAATGCATCACCGGGGGCACACTGCCTGCCCTCTAGGACATCTATAGCACACGGTGTCACAGGAAGGCCAAGAAGATCATCAAGGACCAAAGGCCATCAGACTGTTAAATAGTCACCACTAGCCAGCCTCTGCACAGTACCCTGCCCTGAACTTTAGTCACTATTTGATCTCACACATGTTTGTGACGTACAAACAACACTTATTCAATCAGTTTTGTCCAGTGGGTACATGTTGCATAAGCATGATTTAGCCTACTACTCTATAAGTAAACTAAAAAAGATAAGGTGTACAGCTGATGTGCAGGTATGATTTATTTGGTTTTATTTATTGAGCTCATGTCTCAGTTCTAGAAGGAACATGTGAGTGGACCAGAAGCAGTGCCCTTTGAGCAAGTTGTTGATTGACAGACAGAGCTCATTGATTACACACACAACCTGAGACTAGTACGCTACTACTACAGTATTATAGTAGGGAGCCGATTAGCCTGGACAGGTAACAGTTAAATCTGAGCAGGTAAACTCCTGCATATGTGGCATGAAAGAGCAGACTCATCTGAGCAGGTAAAGCAGCAAAACCTCAGCACGTGAAAGTCATGAAGTTGTGTGGTGACACTGGTGACTATCTCTTTGGATCTGTGAGGCTGGAGGCTTTGAAGCGGCGGAGGGCAGGATGGGGCTATCCCACCACTCTGCTGTGCATCTATGGGTTTTTCAGTACTGTGAAACCTATAGAACCTTTCCTCATACCTTACCTGACAGGTCCAGACAAAAACCTGACAGTGGAAAAGGTAAGCTACTACAGTGCTAAAATGTAAATAAAATGTTGTCATTCCCGCAGTTTGGAGATTTTGAACAGCACTATATCTATGAGGAGACCATGGAACAAAGGCTCAGTTGTAACAGCCTGATAATGGAATGTTATTCAATATACTAATGCTTGGTTAGTGTCTCTACATGCCTAAGAAGTTTGTTTAAATGAATCAATTATCTTCGGTTTTATTGACAAAAAAAAATATCCTAGCAGCCTCTCTTTTTTTATGTTTGACCTTTGGAACGTTCTCCATTTTTAATTTGTATAGTTGATGATAAGAATTATTGTTGTATTTTCTCACAAGATTTAGAAAAGTATAGGCTCCTATGCGGGGGTTAGTTGTAACTCAGTACTTAAAACCTTATATGGCATTTAGACATATTCACATAATTATATAAAATGTCACTTCTTTACCACAGGTTTAGCAGTACAACTAAGAGAATACCTTAGAAAAAAGAAAAGGTCAAACTCATACTTTTGAGTATTAATATAAATAACCTACAGTGCCATGGAAAGTACTTCCCCTTTTCACTATTTTTGCATATTTTTGATACTGATTGTTGTCAGATCTTCAACCAAAACCTAATATTAGATAAAGGGAACCTGAGTTTACAAATAAAAAATGTTTATACTTATTTTATTCATTTAATTAAGAAAGTTATGCAACACCCAATTCCCCTGTGTGAAAAATGAATTGCCCTCTTAGACTCAGTAACTGGTTGTGTCACCTTTAGCTGCAATGACTGCAAATAACTGCTTCCTGTAGTTGTTGATCAGTCTCCCACATCGCTGTGGAGGATTTTTGGCCCACTCTTTCACGCAGAACTGCCTTAACTCAGCGACTGCTTGTTTGAAGTCCTGACACAACATCTCAATTGGTATTAGGTCTGGACTTGACTAGGCCATTTACAAAACTTCAAATGTGTTACTTTTGAACCATTTTAACCAGGTACACTTGATTGTGTGTTTAGGATCATTGTCTTGCTGCAGGACCCAGCTGCGCTTCAGTTTCAGCTCACAGACAGATGGCCTGACATTCTACTGTAGAATTCTCTGATGCAGAGCAGAATTCATGGTTCCTTCTATTAAGGCAATATGTCTGGGTCCTGAGGCAGAAAAGTATCCCCAAACTATCCCACTACCATCACCATGCTTGACCGTTGGTATGAGGTTCTTACTGTGGAATGCAGTGTTTGGCTTTCGCCAGACATAATGGGACCCATCTCATCCAAAAGGTTGACTGTAGTTTTTGCCAAAAATGTACCTGTAAGCACCTGGACGATCATCAAGACTCTTGGAAGAATGTTCCATGGACAGATGAGTCAATTGTATAACTTTTGGGATGACATGGTTCCCATTATGCCCACTGTATTTGGAACAACATATCGATTATTCAGACATTGAGAATAGTGAAGAAATGCATGCTGAGAGAAGCCTCTCTGCAGTGGGCAACAATGGGCCTTCTACACCATCAGAGAAAGCTGAAGATTTATAAAATAATGATTGGAATCTAAAAATAATGATTATATTATTATTATTATTATTATTTTCAATTGATGTTCTGATTTAATCTCAAATCAAATCAAATTGTATTTGTCAAATGCCCCGAATACAACAGGTGTAGACCTTACAGTGAAATTCTTACTTGCAAGCCCTAAACCAACAATGCAGTTAAGAAAAATTCAAATGTAAAGTAAAATAACAAATCATTAAAGAGCCGCAGTAAAATAACAGTAGTGAGGCTATATACAGGGGGTACCGGTACAGAGTCAATGTGTGGGGGGAGGCACAGGTTAGTCGAGATAATTGAGGTAATATGTACATGTAGGTAGAGTTAAAGTGAGTATGCATAGATAAACAATGAGTAGCAGCAGCTTAAAAGAGGGGGTGAGGGGACAATACAAATAGTCTGGGTAGCCATTTGATTAGCTGTTCAAGAGTCTATTGGCTTGGGGGTAGAAGCAGTTAAGAAGCCTTTTGGACCTAGTCTTGGCGCTCCGGTATCGCTTGCCATGTGGTAGCAGAGAGAACAGTCTATGACTAGGGTGGCTGGAGTCTTTGACAATTTTTAGGGCTTTCCTCTGACACTGCCTGGTATAGAGGTCCTGGATGGTAGGAAGCTTTGCCCCGGTGATGTACTGAGCTGTACGCACTACCCTCTGTAGTACCTTTGCCGTCGGAGTTGCCATACCAGGCAGTGATGCAACCAGTCAGGATGCTCTCGATGGTGCAGCTGTAGAACTTTTTGAGGATCTGAGGACCCATGCCAAATGTTTTCAGTGTCCTGAGGGGGAATAAGCTTTGTTGTGCCTTCTTCACGACTGTCTTGGTGTGTTTGGACCATGATAGTTTGTTGGTGATGTGGACACCAAGGAACTTGAAGCTCTCAACCTGCTCCACTACAGCCCCGTTGATAAGAATGGGGGCGTGCTCAGTCCTCCTTTTCTTATAGTCTTCAGTTTTTGTTGGAAAGGAAAGAGTTAACACTGAAGGATTTTTCTTTGCTGGTCTCTGGGAAGATAAATCTAGCTAGTTAATTCAGCCACTGGCTAGGCCATCAGAAGTTAGATAAGGCATCTGCCATTCAACTGTTTTAGGGCAACATTTTGTAGTGACAGTGGAATCAACCAATCACATTTTGAGTTAATGAGTGGGACCGTTTTTACAGAAAAATATGGATACTTCTGCCTTGAAGGTCAACAGGTCACTGCACAATAGTGAACAGTAGTTTTCCCAGTCTTGCTAGCTTTTTTGTTGGCTAGTTTGCAGGAGATGCAGCAGATGTTATCAAAGAGGATGTTGGTGCTAATTTGTTAGATTCTAACTTTCAACAAGTTAAGTTTCAAATTATCATCATCTGGTGAGTGGAACTGTGGTTTTTAATTCAACGTGCTTGCTGTTGTTTGCCATCTCTTTGAAAATAACTTGTGTGTGAAACATTGTTGCATCTAAAGTGGAACTGACAGCATTTTTAGCTAAATGGACTCTTATTCAAATCTATACATATTCACCCCCAGGAATATGATTTTTTTTATTGTGACAATTGATCACTTAGAGATGGTCATTTTCACCTTTTCATAAATTCTTAGAATTTTTGGGAATTATGGAAATTAAGGCATTTTGGGGCTCGAGTGGCACTGCATCTCAGTGCTAGAGGCATCACTACAGACCCTGGTTCGATCCCGGGCTGTATCACAACCGGCCGTGATCGGGAGTCCTATGGGGCGGCACACAATTAGCCCAGCATCGTCCGGATTAGGAGAGGGTTTGTCCGGGGTAGGCCGTCATTGTAAATAAGAATTTGTTCTTAACTGACTTGCCAAATCAAATAAAAATGTTGTAAAAAAATTGTGAAAATTCTATAGCAATATAGAGCGGGAAAGTGATTGTGCATTTGGACAATTAATAGACACTGCACAAAATAAAACCAAATAAAACCATCTCTTGTCCAGGACCGGAGTCTACAGAGACCTGTGCGTTTAAGCCATTCAGAGCTCCAGTAGACCTTTATACAAACAAGTAATTTGCCACACGGGCCTGCCATCATTCACTTTGAACTGGACTTTGTGTTTGCAGGCTGTTGCAACAGCATGAATTTAGATCATTAGAACGCATTTGCCAAAAGCCACAAAAAACACTTGAATGGATTTCTGCAAGTATGTAAACACCATGGGAGTCCTGTTACAGTCCTATTGATCAAACAACCATGAAAAAGTATATTTGATCTGAATTGTAGCCTCATCTTTCTGCAGCTTGCCTGCCAATGCATGCTTGTCCCAGACAAGCATCCAAGCTAACTGGCTAAAGTTGGCTAGCTTGCTACTTCGACAAAAACGAGAGAACACCTCACTCTGACCATTGTAGTCGCCGTAGTAGAGCTGGTTAGGCTGTTTACTTGTTATCTAGAGCGTTCTTCACTAACTATTACTTATTTTTTTTGCTTGTTTACGGAGACCAGTCATATTCATTAGTTGTTGCGCGTTCGTAAATTCATCAGTTGTTCTGCACTCTGGCACACTCAGACTGAGGAGAATGCTCTGAAATCGGAATAGATAGCCAGAGTGAATTTGTGAATGCAAGAGATATGCTAACTGTATAACAGTCATTCAAGTTCTTGCTAGCTAACCAAATGACACCTGCATCTCTAGCTGTGTATGACACCGAAAAATGTCTGTTACCCACTCCTCCAATGGCTTGACATTACATCCTCCTAGCAGCTAGCTAAATATCAACCTAACGTTAGGCTCTGTGTTTTTAGCTTGCTACATAAATAGATACGCTAGCCTATTAGCCACGTTATAACTGACTTGCCCTTGCTAGTTTGATTGTATTGACATTCCCAGCCTTAGTTCAGTGTTGCCAACTCCTCACAGCTATTGGTTGTCCTAAAAGTCGCTAAATGATGTCATCAGTAATTTGCATATTTGGCCATGTGCATGTAATTGTGATGGACGTTGTGGGAGAGACAAAAAGTGAGTAAAAAACACCCTAAATATGTTTAGAACTACAAATGAGCAAGCTGCAGAGTGGCACACACAGCGAATAAGAACCAGATATTTGAGGCCATACTCCTCCTTCAGCACTTTATGGACCCCATTGTTAATCCCCGTCATAACAGAGGCATTGTCAGTCCCTATCCCCAGGAGTTTCTCTTTAAGACAACACTTAGAGGAAAGCCACAATAGCAAGGGCTATAGATTTGGCATCTCCTCCCTCCAACTCAACAAGCCCCAGTAATGTTGATACAATTGTCTGCTTGGTGTCACTAAAGTACCTTATCAATAGACGGCTTCATCCAGCCTTTTGAGTTCAGGGTTTGATTTCCACTCCTTTCTGTGTTTTTCGGTGTACAGTTTAGACTGAAACATGATGAGCTAGACAGCTAGAGGTTTAGCTTATGTCACAGAGAGGCACACACACACAGTTGACAAGGTGAGTAAGTGTCTGAGGCAGTGTGAGTCAAATGCAGTGATTTCTTTTTGTGCAGTGATTTATTTTAGACAAAGAACATTTTACATTTACATCCCGCCCTGAATGTAAGCCAGGGCAGGACCAGCCTGCTGTGGCTTCCCGCATGCGCGATTCATTTGAAGTCTGGACACGGAGGGGTGAACATCTCCTGCTCTGCCTGCAGCTGGGAGGGACTGCTGTGTGAGGACTGGGATGCCTGTGAGTGCTTTGGGACGGGGACGACGAGGCCCACGGCAGCACCCGCTGCTCATTGAGAAGCGTAAGAAAGATGTGCTTTCACGTCAGTCTCCAAAAGTCTCCAATAACACCAGAAAAAGTCACTAGAGTTGTCCCTAGTCGATTTTTAATAAATGTGTCGCTAAAGGGGTCTGAATACTTGCTAAATATAGCGACTAAGTCGCTAAATTAGCAACACTGCCTTAGTTACATTCGTCCATTTTTGTCCAGACTATTCAGTCATTGAAACTGAAACAGTGCATGCCGAATGCAGGCAACAATGTTCCAGGCCAGCTGAGTGTCAAGCTGTGATTTACAACCTGATAGCAAAAAAATGTAGACGACCAAGAAATGTAATGGTGAATCCTATTATTCATGCATTGAACTGCATCCATCTATTCAGCCAACAATTTCTTCCTTTAGTGTACGTCATGGAGCGTTAAGTCAAATATAACCTCTTAAAAAAATGGGAAGTAATAGTTGTAACGTTAGATTGGGAAATAAATACTTAATGGTTGTATTTTTGTATTCTTATGATTGGTACCTACTGGTTTATTATGTCCGAGTTTATGGACTGCTTATCCTTTAACATCATGCTGTGTGTGACTGTTGTCTTTCCATCGGCCCTATGCAGTGGTGCCTGGAGAAGTAGGTATACTCAAATTTTGCCAAAACGTTCCCAAACGGCCCGCCCTGCGAAAGAAAGGCACCCTTTGTGAAATATCATAGGTTTTCCATTTTTTTTGAGTTTTCCTGTATATTTTTCAGGATTTCCACTCTAAAAACCACACTTTGTTAATAGAGAAAATACAAACATTTCATGGTCTAAGAGTCCACAGCAATGCTGAAACCACATCAATCTGATTGGGTGGGTCTGTCAGGGCCTGGCTCCCCAGTGGGTGGGCCTCCGCCCTGATGCAAACAGTACATGACGACAAATTGCAAATAGCCCACTAACCAACACTTTGGACTAAACCTTTTCAATACCTGGTTTGCATACCTATTGTTGCCTTAGTTAGCAGTTACGTGTAAATATAAGTTGAAACGTCTTTCCTACCCTACCAGCTACCGATGTCAATCTTCTGTGAGCTGCTCCATGCCAAAACCATTTGGGAGCTGCACCCTCTTGCTGCCTACAGATGATATTCCGCTGAAACTAGGCCGTGTGCGGCGCGCATGTGAATACACTGTATTTCACGTGCTTTGCGATCGTGTAGGGATTTCTCTATTGTACTACATAATTGATAAATCGTATACCTCCACTATACTACTTTGACACGCATCGGTAAAGATTAATAAGTGAGTATAAGCAATGCCCACTAAAAAATAAAAGTGGGTATACGGCTTTGACCTGTGTATACCCACCTCTACACCACTGGCCCTTTGTGTTTTACAAAAGGTACACTCTCCTACATTGAGTGGAAGCTGATAAAGTTTTTTACCCGACCGGTCTTGAGTTTAAGTTTATGTTATTAATTTGACTATTTAAAAAAATCAAGGACCCATACATCTTGAAAAAAGCCATACATGCACATGAAAAAAATAGGATAACACACACACACACTTTGGGATTTATTTCAATTGTGGTCCTCTTGAAACACGATGGCTAAGATCATGCACGGTTGAACACCGTATGACAGCTAGATAATAAAACATAAAAACATCTAATCATTGCAGTTACATCGTAGGGTACATTCATATGGGCACAGAATACAACGGTGTTTAACTTTACCTTTAAAGCTGCCCAGAGAGGACATCGTTTTTATGGGAAAAGGCTACACATTCCACTCTGAGGCTCCAGTATACAAGAAAGTACCTTTCCCAGCATTACTCCTCAATCTGCATAAGCACCGCACTATAACACCGCACAGGGGCATTGGGTGTTACATAACTTTGTTTATGAAATAAATGAAATAAGTATGCAATTGTTGTGTTATTTGTTCACACGTTTCCCTTATCTAATATTAGGTTTTGGTTGAAGATCTAATAAGATTCATTAGAAAGTGGGCAAATACCTTTTCCCAGCCCTGTATATTAAATGTTGGTCAATTTAGAGTTTTTGGTCAATGTGAAATTCATAAAAGATCAAATGGAAATATTAGTTGTAAATTGTGAATTTTATCCAAATATCAGTTTCAAATCATAACATTTTGCAATTACCCTGATTTCTTTTACTATTGAAGACAGTGTCACATTAATCCCACAGCTTGTTACACACGGTGCATTTAGAGAGTTCAGACCCCTAGACTTTTTCCCCATTTGGTAACGTTAGCCTTATTCTAAAATTGATTAAATTATTTTTTTCCGTTGTCAATCTACAAACAATACTCCATAATGACAAAGCAAAAACAGTTTTTTTGAATTTTTTGCAAATGTATGAAAAAAAGAAAAGGAAATATCATAAGTATTCAGACCCTTTACCCAGTACTTTGTTGAAGCACCTTTGGCAGCGATTACAGCCTCGAGTTTTCTTGGGTATGACGCTACAAGCTTGGTACAGGTGTATTTGGGGAGTTTCTCCCATTCTTCTCTGCAGATCCTCTCAAGCTCTGTCAGGTTGGATGGAGAGCATTGCTGCATAACTGTTTTCAGGTCTCTTCCGAGATGTTAGATTGGGTTCAAGTCCGGTCTCTGGCTGCGCCACTCAAGGACATTTAGAGACTTGTCCCGAAGCCACTCCTGCGTTGTCTTGGCTGTGTGTTTATGGTCGTTGTGCTGTTGGAAGGTGAACCTTCGCCACAGTCTGAGGTCCTGAGTGCTCTGGAGCAGGTTTTCATCAAGGATCTCTCTGTACTTTGCTCTGTTCATCTTTCCCTCGATCCTGCTGCCACCACCATGCTTCACCGTAGGGATGGTGCCAGGTTTCCTCCAGATGTGACGCTTGGCATTCAGGCCAAAGAGTTCCATCTTGATTTCATTAGACCAGAGAATGTGTTTATTGTGGTCAGAGTCCTTTAGGTACCTTTTGGCAAACTCCAAGCGAGCTGTCATGTGCCTTTTACTGAGGAGTGGATTCCCTCTGGCCACTCTGCCAAAAAGGCCTGATTGGTGGGGTGCTGCAGAGACTGTTGTCCTTCTGGAAGGTTCTCCCATCTCCACAGAGGAGCTCTGGAGCTCTGTCAGAGTGGGTTCTTTGTCAAGCAATTGATTTATATTTATAATCTCAACCAATACCATACCAATCTACTGTATTTCTAATCACGGTAACCCTCTAGTTGACACTGAGCGTCATAACACAATGATAAGGTAACAACCTGTCATAATATGGTCATAACAGTGTCATGGCCCATATAGTGTGACCAGTTGTGAATATTGACAACTACATAAGTGTCAAAACAATGTTTTTTCCCAGCCAAGAAGTATCCTTTCATTTGAAAGTTTGTTTAAGTAATTTGTTGTTGTTGTAATGAATTCTGTTCACTCATGCTTTTTTCATCAATTTTAAATAACTAAAATACACCGTCAAGAAGCCTTTTGACCGTCCTGTGTCACTTTACTTGGACTAAGAAAATATACTTTGACACTGCCTAGAAGCATTATGACCAACATAATCATATAAGCCAGATAGGCCGATCACGTACATGCCCTTATGTCAGTCAATCAAAAAGAGTCATCAATACTTCTCCTGAAATCTGCTCCTGCATTCATCCCAGTCATCAGCTACAGAGCATTGTGGTAGGTGCATGTCTGACATAAATTTGTGAGCAATTACAATGGTAATTTAATATGGTCAATTTCAGAAAATATTATATAACAAGGGGCATACTTTTGACAAGTAGGCTATGACAAGGAAATGCAATGTTTTGCCTTGTGTGGTAGGTTGACACTCTTATGTAGGCGTCATAACCGGCCATAAAATGTCACAACAGGTCTAAATATGCTGTATGTGTCATGACAAGTTACAACATATGACATTTTTATGACTGTGTCAATGTCTTATGACGCTGCTGTCAGGTAAAGTGTTACCCTAATCATTGTGAGTCAATGTACCAGGTGTTATGATCCCTTTATTGCCTGCTTGATAAAAAAACAGTGCAATGTATTGAATGACGTGAAGAAATATAAAGTATTCTTGGTAGGGTCCACTGATGGTGCTTTCCAATGCTTTTCGGGAACTCATAGCTCCCAATTGGTGAACTCTGGATGTCATCATGAATGCATTTGAGTGCTTGAAATCTGAAAAACTATTAAACTAAATGAGAAACTAGATGGCTAAGCAAGATAATGTTGCTAATAAATGAGTTAGCTAGCTTATGTTGACAATGTGTCAAGCCATAGACTATTGGACACATTACTAAGGTTGTAAATGGCTATGTCCGCCATCTTTTGATCTGAAGGTGAAAGGTCAGGCATCGTCATTCATTCTGGTCTGAGTTTCCCACTTGGATCTCCGATTTAGAGGGTCATTTAGTGGGTTTTCCGACTCGGGAATTAATTTCTCAGACTTACCAATATGAACACACCACCAGTCTGACATCATTACCATTTACCTCAGGTGACCAACGAGATTTTCCCTGTGTGGACATACTCCTACCTGGCTGTGCTGGTGCCCGTCTTCCTGCTCACCGATTGGCTGCGCTACAAGCCCGTCGTGGTGTTCCAGTGCATCAACCTCTTTGTTACCACGGCAATGCTGCTCTGGTTGCAGGGAGTGGCAGCCATGCAGGCAATGCAGTTTGCCTACGCCGTGGTGACAGCCAGCGAGGTGGCCTACTTTTCATACATCTACAGCATAGCGGAGCTGAAACACTACCGCAAAGCTACATCCTACTGCCGTAGTGTACAGCTGCTAGGCTACACAATGGGATCTGTGCTGGGACAGTTGTTGGTCAGTTTCAACCTCATGTCCTACAACAACATCCTGGTACTTACCCTGGTGTTGATCTCCATCGCCCTGGTGACTTCCCTCTTCCTGCCCATGCCACAGAGAAGCATGTTTTTCCATCGGAGTCAGGATAGGCATGAAACTGGAAATGTAGAAGAACAGGACGCCCAAGAACTACCAGAGGCCCTAGGAAGAGAGGACATGTGTGCAGGTGATGGGGAAATGGCAGAGTCCCCTGAGGAGCCAGTGAGAACTAGGAGCTGCAGCCAGGTTCTTATCCAGCTGTGGAGAGACTTCCTCCAGTGTTACTCTACCAGGGAGCTGCTGTACTGGTCAGTGTGGTGGGCACTTGCCACCTGTGGCTATAACCAGACAGTCAACTATGTTCAGGTGCTGTGGCAGCACGTAGAGCCATCCCAGAACTTCACAGTCTACAATGGAGGGGTGGAAGCTGTGTCCAACCTATTTGGTGAGTAGCCAAAAACGCTTTAGACCCATTTCCTGGCGCCGCCATGAAAGTTGTGTGCGCAGTTCGAGTTGGCTCTGACTGTGACCCACGTCCTGTGCCAGGCCAGAACTTCCCAGGGAGGCAAAGTTAGTTAACATAGCGGCACAGAGTCAGTGTGCGGAGGGAGGCACCGGTTAGTAGAGGTAATGTAGGTAATATGTACATGTAGGTAGTTATTAAATTGACTATACATAGATAATAACAGAGTAGCAACAGAGTAGAAAAGGGGGGGGGGGGCAATGCAAATAGTCTGGGCAGCCATTTGATTAGCTGTTCAGGTGTCTTATGGCTTGGAGGTAGCCTCTTGGACCTAGACAACCGGTACCGCTTGCTGTGCAGTAGCAGAGAGAACAGTCTATGACTAGGGTGGTTGGAGTCTTTGGCAGCTTTTAGGGCCTTCCTCCTGCCAATGGTATTGGCCATCCAGGACCTAGGACGGCCTAGGAACTGTTCCTAGGGCCGCCATTGAAAATAAGAATTTGTTCTTAACTGACTTGCCTAGTTAAGGGGCAGAGCGACAGTTTTTTACCTTGTCAGCTCGGGGATTCAATCTTGCAACCTTTCGGTTACAAGTCCAACGCTCTAACCACTAGGCTACCTACCACCCCCCTCACAAAGGTATATAGCAACATCATGTAAAATGTTAGGGCTCAGAGCATTGTGTTTCTTGCAGGAGCAGCGACAGCCTATGGTATTGGTTTCACCCAGGTGGATTGGGCCCAGTGGGGAGAGTTGGCTCTGGGTTCATTCTCTGGCCTGGGAGCTGCAGCCCTTTTCACGATGACTTTCACAGCCAACATCTGGGCCTGCTACGCTGGCTACATTGTCTTCAAGTGCCTCTACATTCTGCTCATCACCATAGCCATGTGAGTGCAAATACAGTAATGATAAATTAAGAACGGCTGCCGTCTGAAGAACAATATGCCTCATTTCACATTTAGAAATTCCCTCCTTTTGATGGACAATTGTTAAAGGGAGACATGTTACAGGGACCTTACACTCCTAAATCAGATGTTTTCATACCTCCAAAGTTGTCTAATGCCAATATGAGTGCCCATCCCACACCATTGGTTATGTAGATAGATCTAGTTAAACATATCATGCCCAAATTAATGGAAAAGATAATTACATGGTGCCCGATTCAAACTACTACTCCTTTAATAGTTACTATTCAGACTTACCTTATGCTGGCTTTGCAGGCGTGGTTCCCTTGCATACGCCGAATACATTTCATTCAACTGCTGAAAACCCTCCTACTTGCAGGCCAAACCATTTTCTCGTGGAATTTTCATTCAATATGGTTTTCAGTACATTTATCTAATGCCATCCCTTTAGATATGGGGTAGCTTTAATTTCAATTCTCTCCACAGAGTTACTAGAGTATAATATGGAGAGAACATTCAGAATATTAGGGATCAATGAAAGAAAGCCTTGTAAATACACTCGTATTGGTCTCCTTTTCAGCACCAATTGGTAAATTTAAAAAAAATACTCTGATCTTGTATCCTTAATAATCCCCAATAATCATGGAACTGTGATGACAAAGGGTCCAGTCGTTGTGAACCATGCACCAGGTTTAAACGGCTACATGTGGTCTGCGTCCCATAATGATTCAAATAGGCTACATTGCCAATTGTAATACGTTAGCCTAATATGGTCCACTATTACTAGCGAACCTCAGGAACAACCACACAAATGTGACAGATGAATGGTAAATTAACAATGGAATGAAATGATGTCAAATGTAAAGAAACTAACACTAAAGGGAGTTATAAATGTATTGGTATAACTGACGGTGGCTACCGATTGTGGTAAATATTTAACACAATACAAATTGTTTAAAAAAATACAGTGAAAAGTCAGGGCGTATAATTCAAACATTCTAGAAATCATAAATCAACTTGGTAGGTTTGGCACTTTACTGTCATATGCGCATGTCTACAGATGCCGATAGTTTGAGTCTCCAAATTGCATCCCTGCAGGTTATAATACCAGCATTTCATAAGCATCAGTGGGAAAATTGATATATCCCAGTTTTCTGGCATATGACTGGTTTCACATTTGTCTCCAGCAATCAGAGGGCAAAATATATTTACAATCCCCTTATCTCAACAACTCAGTCATTTACCTAGAGCTTATCAATTTGTAAAATGACAGTGCATGGAGAATGGTTTATTTCTATTGGGGGAAAAATTACATTTCTCAGAACAGACAGGTTGCTCGACACCATTCATTGTTTCATCATGCGTGAAGGTGGTGGAATTAAGCAAATGTCAAAAGGATATCTGTAGAAATACCTCTGTCAAACCAGAATCTCTGAACAAATACCTGGCTGCAAAATGTGGAGTAGAGACTAATGTTCCATATCTATTTATTCTATTCATTTTAGATTGTGGGATATAGCCGGATCTATAAAAAACTAAATGGCCTGGGACGTGGAAACCTTTTTAGATGTGAAATGTAAAACAATTAACCTTAAATATTTGGTAGAGGGAAAAACATGTGCCCTCTTTCCTCCCAGGTTCCAAGTTGCTACTGATCTCTCTATGGAGAGATATGCACTGATCTTTGGAGCAAACAACTTTGGGGCTTTGGTCCTTCAGACTATCATCACATCTGTTGTGGTGGATGGCAGGGGGCTGGGCTTGGGCATCATCCCACAGGTGAGTTAACAGTTCAAGTGTCACAGGACAAAAAGACCTGGTTGCTAGCCCTACAACTGAAGAATAAGGGGGGAAAAAAACATACCTCTCTCCACTCTTTCTTGCAGTTCATCATTTATGGAAGCTACTTCTCAGCCATCGCTGTCATTTTCTTTCTGAGAGGTGTGTACACGATAATGAGAGTGCGGCAAAGCCACAGAGACTCCACCGCTGCAGAGGAGCCTCCAAGTCTGAAAGACAGTGACACTTGCCCTGAACAAAGACTGAGCAGAAGAAACTGACCACTGGGCCCTGGGTCGTGTTCGGTAGGCACAGAATGGGAGAAAACGTTTGGAAATGGGGAGTTTCTACCTGAATGTGTCCAAAAATAAAGCACATTTTTGTTTTCTGTTACAAAACGTTTTGGTACATTGTGCCCTACTGAATTAGACACCGATGACATTCCAGTCTGTTTGTTTGATATTTTTTACACATTCTATGGTTTATTCCAGCAGCCATACTCCTGAGCAAGATCTCCACATTCAGACTGCAACATCTTCATAGTGACATATATATATATATAGATCAAATATTTAAATATGAAAATGGAGATGTACAGTGCAGCAATTTAAAGGCATGGTTTGGTCATTCTTTTTAGTTAAAATTCATTTTAATATATATATATATATACACACACACACACACAAACATATTAACTTAAATCTCTTTAACACCCAAAGTCAGTGGTCTTCAGTCTATATTGTGGTAAACCACCTGGACAGGTCAGAGCATAGGTGAGAGCCAATTCCCTTCCAGGTGGAGCCTCTGCCCTTGGGGCCAATTACAGAAGAGGAGAGACTCCTCCCCCTCTTCTGTAATAAATGATGAAATGCATGTTCTCTTTTTCTCTGTAAAAATAGTCCTACCGATATCACACTGCACAAACCCCTTTTGGTTCCCCTTTACAAATAAAGCAACTCAAAGCAGTCTTCTCAGCTCTTCCAAATAACATTTCTGCCCTTAAACTTGTGTTAAATGTACAAATACAGATATGCACAGAGCTAATTTCCACTAAGAAAAAAATATTTACAAAATTCCAGTGTAATGAATGGGAATATTTTGCAATAACTTAGTATCAGCCAGTTTGAATATACATATGCCTCAGCTGAGTCCGGGCCAGTTCACAGGTTAGATAGATGAGACCCTGTCCCTTTCACACATTTACATACACTCTTACCCAGAGCAACTTACAGGAGGAGCAACTTACAGGAGGAGCAACTAGGGTTAAGTGCCTTGCTCAAGGGCACATCGACAGATTTTCCACCGATTCAGCAACATTTCGGTTACTGCCCCAACGCTCTTAACCGCTAGGCTTCCTGCCACCCCTAACAACCCCTCCCTCCACACACCTTTACGTTGTTTTGATTTTTGTTGCCATGGACGGTGTTAGTTACGTCACTTTGTTGTTATCATTGTTCTTAAAACATAATACAAAATACCAGTTTTAGAAACAGTGTTTGTCTTTTTAAAGCGTCTTGTAAAACAAAACAGTGCAAGAGGTGAGAGCGGAGCACGCCAGTTGACAACACCCTAGTGGTGGAAGTTTGGGTGGAGCAGCGCTATAAGAAAGGATTTGTTGAAGAGCTTCCTGAGGGGTAGTGTCCTGAAGGGGCGCCCGCCTGGAAGGACGAGAGAGAGCGAGAGAGCGAGAGAGAGAGAGAGCGAGAGAGAGAGAGAGAGAGAAGGGGAGCCATTAAATCACCACTAGTGAAACTAACAAGTCTGGACATTTGGTTGAAAACCACCTGATGGTCCCACTCACCAAGAAGGGGTTACTAGAGACCCCGGGTGCGGCCATCGCCTGTCCAAAGGGGGTTACCACAGCCTTGGCCTGTCCATAGGCTGAAAACCCCACTCCTGGTGGACCAGAGAAAGAGTTGAATAATCAAGGTTTAATTGAAAAGGGTACACTACACAAATTCATGCAAAGCAAACATGCACCCATGCAAACACCCACACACACACCGTTGGGTTGCTGGGGATAGGCCGGAGGCTGGGGGAAGGGGGCCTGGCCAGGGAAAGGAGGTTGGAAGGTCCCACTGAAGCTGGTGGGGAGGTTGTAGGTAGCAGCGGTCCTGAATCCGGCTGGCATGCTCATGGACCCTGTGCCAAACGTGGCTGCAAGATAGGCGGGAGAGGAGAGGACACTCAATCTACACAATATCACATCAGTTACACAGAGCTCACGCTATACAAGATCACTGCTAAGTGCTAACGCAGACCACAAAACATCTGCACGCACACACACACCCCTACCTACCTCGTCAAGCTATAATCACACCTGACGCCAGGTTAACATCGGCACACAACCTGAACTAAAAATAGTGAGGGTAGAGGGGGGGATTGGTGAGGGCAGCTGAGGCAGCAGGACCCCCACACTCACAGATACAGTAGAAGCAGCAATGGGGTCAGGGCACACAACACATGCACAGTCGGCGAGACAGTCACAGGACGCTCTGGAGAGCTCTAGGAAGCACTGCCAGAGTCAAGACACAGGGAGGCAGAGAGGAGGGGAAGGAAGGAGAAAAGGAGTGAGCTGGAAGAGGGGACCTACCAAAGTGGGCTGGAGGGTAACCCTGCCCATGCAGACCCCCAAACAGGCCTGTCCAGCATCACGAGAGCAATCAGACAGAGCCATTATCATTTGCGCTGATACACCTTCACACTCTCTTTACAGAAACACTCAAGTCACCAATCAGTGTCTCTTTGATTTACTCTATGCAAGACTGTTACTACTTGGACTAGATCCTCATTTAGCTACAGACAATCGTTAGTGAATAAGGCCGCCGTCTTGTAGCAGCCGAGCCACCGGCAATCGACTTAGAGATTAATACAATTAGCTGAGCGATGAAGTGAAGACATCTGGTTCGTAACCTCATTATGACCTCTGATGACTCGTGACCACGAGTCCTCTCACAGGGTTTCAGGAGGTCACAGTCATCCTCCGTAAAAGTAATCCAAGAATATTGACTTGAGATTTCGGTTGGTTACTAGGCTATTCCTTGAATTATGCGACGTAGAGAACCTTTTACATGATCACCTGCCTCAGTTCATTTGGGAGATTTCAGCATGGCTGTTCTGCACGACCTCAAAGCGGCCACTAACCACTGATAGTTAGATCAGCTTTAGTCATAGAGATGTACGTCAGAGCTCATCTAGTATCTTTGCAATGGGGCTGCCAGTGAGGCTTTGGGTGCGCCCTCTTATCGAACTCAGTGGCCACGTCCGTATACCCGTACTTGCGTTCTGAATAGTGCGTTGTTTGAGCAAAATAAAATGTTTTAGAGGATGTGATATTTAGAACAGTTTGAAAGCGTTCAATTCCAAGACGTCACACTCACTTCGGCTTTTCGTCTAGAACAAATTCGCTGCATGATATTGAGGAAGAGAATTGTCTTTTCAGACTACCACGTGATCAGACGTAATGTAAAAATGGCGGGGAACCCAATTGCGCATTACATGACGCCTTCTCAGTATGCGTGTCTAGTATGTTGAAATCCGTTGCTTTCTGCATACATTTTTAGTGAACAGTATGTTCCATCTAAACAGTATGTAGTATAGTATGACATTTTTTTGTAAATAGTAAGAAAAATGATTTCAGGCACAGCCTATGGCTTTAGTTTCAAGTACATTGGGTATGCAAGACTTCCGTGGCGTGTCCCCACCTGCTGCCGCCACGGCCGCTGCTCTCCCGTTGCTCTGGAAGGGGTTGGTGGTGGCTGTCGCCGGGGCAACGGCTGCAGCAGCAAAAGGGTTTGTTGACAGACCTGGCAGAAGGGAAGAGGAGACATCCAACTCCTTTTAGTTCCTCTGAGTAGCTAAGTGTCTACAACTCTGGAGAAATGTGTTGCGGTCCCATTCTAATCCACCCCATTCTCCCCAAAGTGTGCACTCATTCACGCAAGAGAGTGAGTGAAATATGAAGAAAACTCCCATGCTTACACCTACCCAGTGGTTTTTAAACCCAAGAGGCGAGTGAACTAGTGAAGCGCACACTGAGGGGGAAAGGGTAGGGATGGAAACACACACATGGAGTGATGTTACTCACCTCCAAAACCCTGGGGCATGCTGGACATGCATTGCTGTGCCTGGGCTGACGAGACTCCTGTCACAGGGCCAAACATCCCCCTGGGAAAAAACAACAGCGTTAGAGTGACCCCATGGACTCAGCATGACAGAGGCTGTATCCCAAGTGACAGCCTATTACGCCTACATGGTCCCTAGCAGTAGTACTAAAAGTAGTGCACTTTTAGAGAACAGGGTGCGATTTGAGGCGAGGGCGCTGAGTATCATTTTGAAAGGCAGACCTACTTGTTGATTTATATATTTACAAAGATGTCAATATGAGACAGAAAGACCTCAAGGCATAGACTAGAGGGTAATGGAAAGAGGGTGAATTCCTTGGATGGCGTGTTCTCGTACCCTTGTGAAGTGCTAACGGTGTTGTAGACGCTGGTGGCGGGGGCCGACGAGCCGAACACGTTGTCCAGCTCGGCCAGCGCGGCGTAGCGGTCTGCCGCCGACGTACCCGTCAGCTGACTCTGGGGGTGACGCAGTCCTGCCGACGCCCCCGGGGGGAGAGAGCCCGGAACCCCGCTCGGGACACTACCTCCTGAAAACACAGACCGGTTCACAACACAGGAGGCCACTGTAGAAGCTCCATCCGTCTCCTACACCCGGCAGCGAGGGCAACACCACATCACGTCCACACAAACGAAACCGGACCCTGCTCCTCTACCAGTAGACCTACATCGAGATAACTATCATAACTGACTCAAACTTTTCTGAGCCTTTCATCTTCAAAAGCGCCACGAAAGTCTGCTTCACCGTATGCATATTAACAGTAGAATAGCCGGGACTCAATGAGTAGCCTACCAATACCCGCCAGTCAAATAAATCTATGTAACATCCACAATCACAAATAAATATATTCATATTTTGTTTAGGGTCATAAAAAAACATGCTACTAAGACAATTTATTTCAAAAGAACAGAATAGAGTGTTTTAAGATGTATTTATCTGTGCTATAGTAGCTGAGGCTATGGAGGCGCCATGTCAATGAAATTAACTTGTTCATTTAACAGACATCACATGCTTATATTCCCCAGGCCTTTACAATATGAATATGATGGAATATAAGAGAATACAAAGAGAAATAAGAGATAAGAGAATACCAAGGAAGGATATTTCTCCAAATGGGTATTTGCTGATTGTGATCAGCAGGCATGGAGCTGTGATTATTCTGGATAAAACATATTCTGAAAAGGGAGACTCTGTGTAAAACATTGTGTTGTTTGGCAAAACTAAGTTAAAAACCTTGGAATAAGGTAAAGCAATCAAAATGTCTGGCCTGTATGGATCTCTGTAATATTATTTTGAAAAGTGAGCAAGCACCAACAAACATCAAAAAGATGCCCTCTGTTGGTCAAACTAGCATTAAAAGGCAACAATGGCTGACAGTAAAATACTATGACATCATGCAACCCCAACGTGCCATACCATTCCGCAGCACCCCGCAAGCTGTGCTGTGGTATGACGCAACCTTTAAATGAGGACCCAATGACCCTGCTCATTCAGAAAGGATGGGACCCGGACTTTATCTATTCTACACCATGCATGAGCTCATCGTCCCCAACCCGATAGCCATCTCACTCTACTCGACGCATCTTGAAGTTTGCCGAACAGAGTGGGCGCTCGCAGCAGGGCCAGGTTAACCTTGCTCCGTCTTTGTCAGAGCTAAAGATGGTATGCAGGTCAGCCAGAGCTGCGTATCTATCGGCGGGGACGCTAGTAGTGTCTCGGTCTACCGGCCCATTGGGCGTTCCTGCAGAGGAGGCGTTACTCTGGCTCTGGGAGGAGAAAGTGAAGCATCCAGTTGGCACTACAGGATTTGGGGAAGTGGTCAAAATTAGCTAAATATCTAGCGCTAACTTGCTAGCGTTACACACCCCCCGAGGCCATGCTACCTGCGAGAGAGAGATGACAGAAAGGAGTCACATGAAGGGCCTGGGGGTGGGTGTGTGTGTTCCTGACTGTGCAGCATAAATCTGGGAGGATGGATTGAACACTGTGTGCTACAGGAGGCAGGCAGCATCTACAGAGCACAGCAGTGTCATCTGTAATTTCCAACAGTGCCGTGCTTCATCTGACCTGAAATCAATGGAGGATCTGCATTATACTGTTGAGTAGTATAACAGATCTAAATGGGGTCAACGGTGGCAGACTTGAAATGAGCCCAACGGCAGTCATGCGCCTTAGTCTGACTGTCACAAGAGCCACACAGTGGCTTCAAGTGTGTTTGTAGGAAGATTGGCATCTTTCTTAGCAATCGTCTCACACGGAGGGTTAGTTCAGCACAGAGACCGAGGTTAGGTCACGGTCTGAGGAAACAGCGGGAGAGTCGAGGTTAGGTCACGGTCTGAGGAAACAGCGGGAGAGTCGAGGTTAGGTCACTGTCTGAGGAAACAGCGTGAGAGTCGAGGTTAGGTCACGGTCTGAGGAAACAGCGTGAGAGTCGAGGTTAGGTCACTGTCTGAGGAAACAGCGTGAGAGTCGAGGTTAGGTCACGGTCTGAGGAAACAGCGTGAGAGTCGAAGCATCATCACTTCACGGGGAGTGGTTTGAGGGAGGAACCTGACTGTTGCTATGGGAATGAGAAATCCTGTCTACTCTCCTGTCTTAACAAATGAACACACCTACAGTGAATTACTGATCTTAGTACAATACACAGGTGGAGAAATCAGGTGGAGAAATCTTTCAATTTTTTGTTAATAATCTCAAATCATTAAGAGGATTTTCTGCAGGATAAGAGTTCCAGAGGCCGAGGTAAAAGTTGCCCTTCATTTCTTTCCTACACTGTTGGCTGCAGTTTAGACTGCATGATATCATGTTATTTTGCACCAATGGCCCTGTACTTCTGGATATGAACAGGTCAGCAAACAGCATACAACACACGCATCCACAGACAGGCACACACACACACGCATCAATAGGAACAACCATAAGCATTGATATGGGAAAACCCCTAGAGCCTACCAGACAGACAGAGTGGGGAGAAAGGTGTTCGCTAAAGGCTGAGCCCAGTGAGAGGGAGAGAACTTACTGTGAGCACCTGCACCCGGGTGAGGTAGAGCAGTGCCAGCGGTGGCAAACTCACCCACACTGCGGCTGGATGAGAGGAACGTGAACGCTGGCAGCCAAAACAGGATGGGGGCGGGGGGTGAGTACCAGAGAGACAGGGTGAAACAAAATAAGAGAAAGAAATAAACCAAAAAGGGGGGAAAAGTGCGAAAGTCACCCAAAAGCAAAACCAAATCATAACAGAGAGAATGGAGTCGGTATGAAAGCAGAAGCCAGGCAGTGTGGTGGTCAGTGTGGATGAGAGAAGGAGGAGCCTTTGAGAGAAAGGGGTGCATCTCCATAGTCTAAAGTGATTTCCTCTCCTTGTCTCCTCATCTGCACAGATCTGAAAACATATAGGATAGGTGCAAACAGATTCTTTCAGATCAGTGCGGATGATGGAAAGGAGACAAGGAGAGGACGCCACTGTAGAGTGCTGCGATGCACCCAGAGAGCAGTGTTTTCCCATCCACCACTGCGTAGAAGTCATCTGCAGACATTGTCCGGCAGAGGGCGGTGTGGTACATTCAAAACTAATTCCCTTGGGAGCCAGTGAGTAAGTGTGTGTGTGCCTTGAGCAGCCAGCTAGCAAATAGAGCCAATGAGAGTGAATTGTTGTCATTAATGCTAACTACAACACAGACAAAATGGACACAAACACATGACAAGTAGGAGTGAACTGATGCGAGTGTGGAACACAGAGACAGAAAGACAGAGCCTCTGGGAAAGGAGGAAGAGTGCCTAACAGTGACCTGTGTGAAAATGTGAGCGTGTGAGAGATAGAGACTGGCCATGAGAGGTGAATGGAGCATGCTCTACCTGTATGTGAGGTCTGGAAGGGGGCTTGGGGTGCCGAGGGGAAAGCACCCGATGGACCCGCGCTCCCAAACGCATCAAAGTTAGCAAAGTCTGCGTTTGCGTTCTGAGCAGCTGGAGGTTTGTACCAGGGTCAGACACATAAAATCAAAAAAGACAAACAAAACAGGACTCAATGAATGAGACGACTAATGGTCACATGACACAGGCAGCAACCCAAATGGCACTCTATTGCTTTAGGGCACTACTTTTGACCAGTGCTCTGGTCAAAAGTAGTGCACTAAATAGGGAATAGTGTGCCATTTGGGCAGAAAATGACAGAAATGACACAGAGATATGGAACTAAACTAGATGGCTAATGACAGACTAGCTAATGACAGACTGGCACCAGATGACAATGACCATCCAAAAATGGATGTGATGATGATAGGTTCACATTCTCCTATAGAGCACTGCTCTGACCGAAGCTCATGTTCCCTTCTAGTGTGTGTGTCTGCCACTGTCCTGGTTCAATGTAAAACATATTTTAAATGAAGCACACAGTACATCCATTGATTCCACGCTCTCATCGTCATGGCAATTCTGAATAATGCAAATAATAAATCAACCAAAGCAAAGTTGGTAGAATTAATAATTTAATAGGATCTCTATAGATGTTTGAATGTATAATATTTGGTTGGTAAGTGTAACAGTGTTCATTTGAAACCCCATTTTATTTCCTTGCCATGGTCATTCTATTCATGAGAATTCAATTCCATTTCAATGTGATATCACAGTCGAGAAGAGCAACTTCAGTAGAATGTTGAATGTTAACAGGCACCAATGTTGACTTGGAACTCGACAACCACCTCAAGACTAGATGTCTGACTTGGCTCTGCTATCGAAGATTATAAATGGTTCACAAATTAACTTCAACACCCAGTAATTTCACCAGTTCATACCATGGACGGCACAGAGACGCATCTTCCTGCGAGAACTTCAAATTCCATCAATGGTAAGCATCAAATACTGTATTCTTACCAGGATTTGGTTCATTTCTGTCTTTCCATTTGGCTTATTATGGAGTATTTCTCAAATTCCATGTAGATAAATGGAATTGGTTTTATTGTTACTTTAGGCCAGGTCCTCCCGAGTGACTCATAAATCTGGCGTTTTGAGTGTTTGTACGTTCCAGTCCCTAAACATGGCCAGCTTCTGCTACCACAACCAGCACCTGCCTGAGCAGGAGAAACATCTGTTCTACAAGAACATGGGAGATGATACACAAGGTGGAGATCTGCAGAAAAGAGAGGATGAAGAGATGGGGAAACTGGAAGCCATTCTGGGGGTGTTGGGAGTGGGCTGCAGAGATGGGCTTCCTGTGACTCAGATTTATTTTGTTTAAGTAGTAGAAAATAGGATAGGAAAGGGTTGACAGGTATAGAATGTGTGATAAGTGTGTAGGTTATCATCCATTTTCTATTTAAAAAAAAGGAATCATATTTCAAGGAGCAAATTGTGATGTGTTTTTGTGTGTCTTTCAGCCTCGTGTGGGCTGACCTTGGTGCAGCCTCTCTGCACCAAGGTAGAACTTTATGGCTCTTTGAGGACGAGAAAACGTTATCCTCTGAGCAAACAGCTTTACGTTGGCCTCAGTAACCAAGGAGACTGACCGCCCATAGCCCTATGAGAACTCTAGTATCTGGCGATGCTTTACATAGATCAGTGTGATGGACAACGAGGGGGTTAAAAACGTATCCAAAAACTTGGAAATCAACCAATCAGCCATCATTAACAATGGAAAAATCAAATGATTTATTATTGAAATAGCCTGGGCAACCGAGAAAAACAGATTGGTACAATTTAAGGCCATGTGGCAAACCATAATGCAGGCACTAGGGAGGGGGGTGTGAACATGCGGGTCTGGGCAGAGGAGATGACGTCGTTGTGTGTGTGCAAGTTGTCATTCTTATGTGTATATTTGTATCGTAAGATGAAAAACAGAGTGTGGTAAGAAAATGTGAAGGTCCATACTCTTGAAATTAAGGAAATCGAAATGCCTCTAAAGTTTCTTCCACTACCATAAAACAGACTTTTGCTGAAGCAAAACACCCAAATACTCTTCAGGAAATTGACCTCTTTCTAATTCCATAATTATGAGTGGATCATTGAGTATACGTATCATTGACCAATGGAGTCTAAGCACTAAGCAGTAGATGTAACCACTGTGCCGAGGGTTTTTCTAACACAAGGTGTAGTGACCGCTCCGGGGACCGGTGCAGCTTGTGCCACTCCTCCTCCTTACCTGGCTGACTGTTGAAATGTGCAAAGTTGGCAAAGTTGGCCGCCGAGCCTGCTGCAGTCTGAGAGTGGGGCGGCGCGGCGAAGATGTCTCCGCCCAGGTCGCTGAGGAGGTCAAACTTCTTGTCGTGGAACTGCTGCTGCTGGCTCAGCTGGAGGGCCTGGGCCACACGGCTCCCCACCGGAGACTAGAGAGACAACAGGGCTGTGTTCACTGGTGCATGCCGTAGCAAAACGCTTTGCAACAGAAATCAAAAATGGGCGTTTCTTATTGGACAGAAGTTTGTATGGAACCTCCCCGTTTCATTCCATTTCGTGCTAAATATGACCCAGTTAACTCACAGAGAGACAGACACTTCAACCATGCAGAAATAGTTCACCTGGATATCCGCACTTCACACAGGCCAGCTTGTCGAAAGCAACTCAAATAAATATGATGTTTTTCCTACTAGAGCCAGGAGGGTTTCCTGAACACATCTTTCCAGGAAAAACTCCCTGGGCCCTACTTCAGGTCAGGAAAAACTCCCTGGGCCCTACTTCAGGTCAGGAAAAACTCCCTGGGCCCTACTTCAGGTCAGGAAAAACGTTGTACGGCCTGTTATCAGCCAGCTGAGTAACCAGTGTGTCTTACTTGACTGGGCGTGTGCTTGTTGAGGTGCAAGGTGGGGGCCGACTCCCCCAGCAGTGTTTTGAGGGGTCGGACCTCGGGGGTGCTGCTGGTGCTGCTGGCTGACGAGCCAGAGATGGAGGCGTGGACAGAAGCCACCACTTTGGCCTGCTCCGGGGGAACAAACCTAAATCACAACAACAACCATGTTCAATTGGTTACACAGCAACACAGGCTTTAATTGAAATGGACAAGTTTTCAATGATAGCATGACGGTAAATGCTGCCAGCCGCCACGGTAAACGGGGCCTGTCGTCAGAGTTAAAATAAGTCCAACTTTTGCCATCGCGTTTCCTACCGGATGTTGATTTGCACTGTTTGTTTACTGATATCATCATAGCAACGCATACCGTCGTTCCGCCACCCTCTTCCTTGCTTCCTTGTCCTGCTATGCTGACTGGTATGACGGATGTGTGTAAATATTAGACTTTCCTTTTGGATTCAACTAACGCATACAGTGACCCAGACATCATCCACCAAATACATCTGGGTTGTTACTGCTGCAAAGTGCCTTGCTGCTCCTTCTGACCAGAGCTCTATGGACTACAGCAGCCTCTCACCATCTCTTCTTCTCGTATTTCTCCTGAAGGAACTCCTTGACTTTCTGGGGTTCCCTGAAGTCCGGTATGGAGGTAGTTCTGTCGTCGTAAAGCCCCAGCCATATCTGTTTGCATGACTAGAGAAGACAGACGAGAGAGAGCGAGAGAGCGAGAGAGAGAGAGAGCGAGAGAGAGAGCGAGAGAGAGAGCGAGAGAGAGAAGAAAAACACGTTTGGTGAAAAATGAAAGGCGAATAAAAGTCACATGCAAATCAGAAGATGTGGTTCATCACCTTTACAGAGAAAAAAGACAAAACGTGAAAGAGAGAGAAAACCCTTCAACACCTCCAGGCCAAGACAGCTGCAGCAGAATGTAGCACATTCAGGGTCATTCCAGGGTGTCTCTTGGGAGCCCGGAAATGGAGCGATCTACAGACAACTTGCCAAGCGATAAGAGAGGTTACAGTATACATGGATATCTAGCATTTTACAATTAGACGCAGACAAACAACCGAATACATACTGAAACAGACGGACATGAGGAGAGACAGGAGGAGAGACAGGAGGAGAGGAGAGAGACAAACCGAGAGAGAGACCGAGACACCGAAAGAGACCAAAAGAGAGAGACACACAGAGAGAAACTATTTATAAGAAGAGGACAGACAACAGCAGACAGTAAAGTCAAGGCTGAAGATAATGCATGTCCTCCAAGGCTTGTGTCGATGTTTCCAATAGGCCTAGAATATTCTTCTACATAAAGCACCTGACATACATAGCCTGCAGAACAGCAACAAGGACAAGCACAGGCTCAATTCTGTACCACTACCACATCATCTAGCAGAAGAGCATTACTCCAATTCAGAATCCTTGGCAGATTAAAGTGTGTGTGTGTGTGTGTGTGTGTGTGTGTCAGGGCCAACTAAATAAATAACCAGACACATGGAATGCATGAGTGAGCATCAGAGCACCATCTCCTGAAAGAGCTGCTCTGTGTCTGTTGTGCCGTGGCCACCCGGTCTGTAGGCCACCACGCTATTCTCAGAGAACACACAAATCACACTTTACAGGATTAGGGGAAATATCTGTGGAATGTTACCCAAAACCAAAAGGGGGAAGGGTGAGGCCGGCCATATAGGATTCTGGAACACAACGTATGGATTTCCATGATCTGGGGTTAGAGTAAGTCTCAGGGCATTGAGGACAAGGAGTCAGCCTGCCAGCCCTCCTTAGACAGATTAGGAGCTCCCGAGTGGGGCAGTGGTCTAAGGCACTGCATCTCAGTGCAAGAGGCATCACTACAGTCCCTGGTTCAAATCCAGGCTGTATCACATCAGACCATGGTTGGGAGTCCCATAGGGCGCCGCACAATTGTCCCAGCATCGTCCGGGTTTGGCCGTCATTGTAAATAAGAACTGACTTGCCAAGTCAAATACAGGTTAATTTTATTTTTTTATCAAAGAAAAAGAGGTGGACATACGAATGTGGCCTAGCTTGGAGGACAATGGAAGTTGAATAGAAACATAGGCTACTAGCCGGGTCCCAGATCTGTTTGTGTGCCTGGCCATCACAATGAGCATAGAAGTCAGCAAGAGAGCATAAACAGATCTGGGACCAGGCTTGAAAAACACTTCTTTATCATTATAAACCTATGTGTTTCTGCATTCTAGTCTCCATCGGGATGCTAAGAACTGGAAGAGCTGGACAACAAAAACTAGCATTTCATTTTGGCCTGTTTGCTTCCCTTTGGCTCCTAGTGAATACAACCCAGGCAGACATCAGCCATGTTGACAACAGTCCTGGGAGGTCTGTGGGGCCCGGTCACAATGTTTGACCCTACCTCATTGCCGTGTTTCTGGAGAAACTCGATTTCCTGTTGCGTGAAGGTCGTCATGGAGATGGACTTCACTCTGTGGGGTGGGTTCAGCCCTCGCCTGAGTACAGGAGAGGGGGAGAGAAGAGAAGAAAGAGGGAGGAAGACGGGAAAGGGGAGGAGAAATTAAAGAACAGGAAGATGGGAGAGGGGAGGGCGAGGAGGGGAGAGAAAGCAGGAAGGGGGTTAATTTAATTGTAAAGCATCACAGATTAAGAGCTCCCATTAGATAGGATCAGAAGATTCAGATCCCTGTACTGACAGCTCCTCAGACTGTCGCGATTAATTAGGAACGTGCTGAGTTCTGCTGGGCTTATGACTGCAGAATCTGGGACAACAGAGACATCACTAGAGAGGGGGAGAGAGAGAGAGAGCGCAATTTTTCCCTTGTATAGCCTAACACGGGTACTGTTAGGTTGCCGTCACGACAAACAAGACCGTGTTAGCTCACTGAGCTCAATCCTAAACGGTAGGCCTCGATCTAACACTAGTCTAAGTCTCATGCAAGGTTACTTATCATGCAATGCTCGTTGAGCCACCTAGCTCCGTTACACTTGAAGGCAGTTAGTTAGCCTAGGTGTGTGTATGTGTGTGTGAGTAAGTGTTTGATGAAAGTGTGTGAGCTTTTAGAGTATGTGCTCGAGTCCCCTTGTGATGTGTGAGTGAGCCCGAGCCATCAGGCGGGTCGGTTTCCTGCCTCCATTTCCTGTGCACGGCTCTGCTCCGGTGTGCACGCCATTTCAAGAAGGAGGGGGGGGGAAGTCTGAGGAACAGGTGAAACTGTACCCTGTGTCACTCGGGACACCTGAGCCTCTGCACTTGTTAGTAAGATTTGTCTCGTTAACATTTGCTCTAGACCACTAGTTTTCAACCTGTGGTCCGGGGTACTGCAGGTGGTCCGCAATTTTTGTTATATATATATATAAAAGACAGTTGTGAGTATTAATGGTATAATACACAATTTGACATTACTTTCACAATGCAAATTGTTTATAATAATAGGCCTGTTTACATTCACTGCTAAAATGGACTAAATTTGACAGCCAAGATATTTTATGTAAAAAGGAATCTGCGAATGGTGGTCCTCGCACACACACACTTTGCCTAAACAGTCTCCATGGAGACCCAAGAGCTCTAAAAGCTCTAGAGAACATGGGAGGGAGCAACGCTGTGTAAGACTAGACTGGGGCTGTTCTTCAATTATTCACTGCTCTTGCCTTTAGCCCTCTTGTTGAAATTAGGGATGAGTGCCACCCAAATGGTAGAGCAGCTCATTGTATGACTATGGATCACCCATCCATCACCTTCCGTCTTCAGTTCTATACAGCACTACTCACTCAACTGACTGACTGGAGCGGCACTCAGAGTTCCCAGGTCAAAAGTAGTGACACTAGACTGGGAATAGGGTTCATTTGGTACACGGCCTGTGTATGGGGTTAAATTATCGCTACACTCACGCAAGCATTTTGCTACACTCACATTAACATCTACTAACCATGTGTATGTGATAGAGGTCGACAGATTAATGTCAAGTTATAACAATCTGTATTTTTGGACACCAATTTGCAGATTTTTTTTTTCACCTTTATTTAACTAGGCAAGTCAGTTAAGAACACATTCTTATTTTCAATGACGGCCGACTGGGGAACAGTGTGTTAACTGCCTTGTTCAGGGGCAGAACGACAGATTTTTACCTGGTCAGCTCAGGGATTCGTTTTTGCAACCTTCTGGTTACAAGTCCAACGCTCTAACCACCTGCCTTACATTGCACTCCACGAGGAGCCTGCGTGGCAGGCTGACTACCTGTTACGCCAGGGCAGCAAGAAGCCAAGGTAAGTTACTAGCTAGCATTAAACTTATCTTCTAAAAACAATCATTCAATCATAATCACTAGTTAACTACACGTGGTTGATGATATTACTAGTTTAACTAGTGTGTCCATCGATGCGGTGCCTGTTAATTTCTCATTTTATCACAGCCTACTTCTCCAAACGGGTGATTTAACAAGCGCATTTGCGAAAAAAGCACTGTCGTTGCACCAATGTACCCAACCATAAACATCAATGCCTTTCTTTAAAATCAATACACAAGTATATATTTTTAAACCTGTATATTTAGTTAATATTGCCTGCTAACATGAATTTCTTATAACTAGGGAAATTGTGTCATTTCTCTTGCGTTCCGTGCAAGCAGTCAGGGTATATGCAGCAGTTTGGGCCGCCTGGTTCATTGCGAACTGTGTGAACTCCATTTATTCCTAACAAAGGCCGTGATTAATTTGCCAGAATTGTACATACTTATGACATAACATTGAAGGTTGTGCAATGTAACAGCAATATTTAGACTTAGGGTTGCCACCCGTTAGATGAAATACGGAACGGTTCCGTATTTCACTGAAAGAATAAACGTTTTGTTTTTCGAAATGATAGTTTCCGGATTCGACCATATTAATGACCAAAGGCTCGTATTTCTGTGTGTTATTATGTTAGAATTAAGTCTATGACTTGATCTTTGATAGAGCAGTCTGACTGAGCTGTGGTAGGCAGCAGCAGCCTCGTAAGCATTCATTCAAACAGCACTTTTGTGCATTTTTCCAGCAGCTCTTCACAATGCTTCAAGCATTGCGCTGTTTATGACTATCAACTCCCGAGATTAGGCTGGTGTAACCGATGTGAAATGGCTAGCTAGTTAGCGGGGTGCACGCTAATAGCATTTCAAACGTCACTCGCTCTGAAACTTGGAGTGGTTGTTCCCCTTGTTCTGCATGGGTAACGCTGCTTCGGGGGTGGCTGTTGTCGATGTGTTCCTGGTTCAAGCCGAGGTAGGAGCGAGGAGAGGGACGGAAGCTATACTGTTACACTGGCAATACTAAAGTGCCTATAAGAACATCCAATAGTCAAAGGTATATGAAATACAAATCGTATAGAGAGAAATAGTCCTATAATTCCTATAATAACTACAACCTAAAACTTCTTACCTGGGAATATTGAAGACTCATGTTAAATGGAACCACCAGCTTTCATATGTTCTCATGTTCTGAGCAAGGAACTTAAACGTTAGCTTTCTTACAAAGCACATATTGCACTTTTACTTTCTTCTCCAACACTTTGTTTTTGCATTATTTAAACCAAATTGAACATGTTTCATTATTTATTTGAGGCTAAATTGATATATTATATTAAGTTAAAATAAGTGTTCATTCAGTATTGTTGTAATTGTCATTATTAAAAAAAAAATATATATATATATATATATATATAGCAAATCGGTATCGGCTTTTTTTGGTCCTCCAATAATCGGTATCGGTGTTGAAATACCATAATCGGTCGACCTCTAGTATGTGACCAATTAAATGTTATTTGAATTACTGACCAATTACAGGGGTAGTTGTATATTCAGATCTACTATTGAGCTTTGGGGTGTATCCACTTTGTCACAAATAGAATGACTGACACAAAGGCCTCACACTGAGATTACAGTCAACCTGTGTTACATACCAGACACCAAACGAAAGATAACAGACCAAAACGGGGAGGAACGAGTTTGAACTTGAGAAAAGCTTGTTTTCCGCTGCAAAGCATTTTGCTACGGTGTGAAGTGCACTAATGAATGAGACCCAGACCAATACACACATTCTATTCAGCCTGTCAGAAGCATCATTCCGACCATGTTCATGCTGGCACAAAATACAGCACACCCGACAGCGCAGTTGTGGTCACAAGTGCAGGGAACATTTGACTTTTCAACCTTCTCTCTCTAGCTAAGACCGGCCAGTTAGCCAACTATGAGGGCGAAGTGAGCGTTTGACTCTGTGTGTGTGTGTGTGTGTGGGGCATATGAAGGATCAGTTCACAGTCTCATGAGGAGGAAAGTAGGTCAGATACTGGGAGAGAGTTCCAAACCCCTCCAGCTCTGAAAAAGGATGGCATCACACCGCAATTGAACAATTCAGACACTTTGTAATCACTGAGTGTGTGTACGTGGTTACAGTGAAACCCAGTTGATTTGCATACCCAGTGGTATTGTCAAACTTTCACACTATTCTCTCACTCTCACACAGTATGTGTAGAGAGAGCGGAAACACCCAGCAGGGAAGCGCCTAGCATACGGACTCCTCCAGGATGAGAGACAGACAGAGGGACAAAGACAGACAGAGACCGAGACAGACAGACCGAGAGAGACAGAGAGGGACAGACAGACAGACCGACCGACCGAGAGAGACAGAGGGGGACAGACCGACCGACCGAGAGAGACAGAGGGGGACAGACCGACCGACCGAGAGAGACAGAGGGGGACAGACCGACCGAGAGAGACAGAGGGGGACAGACCGACCGAGAGAGACAGAGGGGGACAGACCGACCGAGAGAGACAGAGGGGGACAGACCGACCGAGAGAGACAGAGGGGGACAGACCGACCGAGAGAGAGACAGGGGGACAGACCGACCGAGAGAGACAGAGGGGGACAGACCGACCGAGAGAGACAGAGGGGGACAGACCGACCGAGAGAGACAGAGGGGACAGACCGACCGAGAGAGACAGAGGGGGACAGACCGACCGAGAGAGACAGAGGGGGACAGACCGACCGAGAGAGACAGAGGGGGACAGACCGACCGAGAGAGACAGAGGGGGACAGACCGACGAGAGAGACAGAGGGGGACAGACCGACCGAGAGAGACAGAGGGGACAGACCGACCGAGAGAGACAGAGGGGGACAGACCGACCGAGAGAGACAGAGGGGGACAGACCGACCGAGAGAGACAGAGGGGGACAGACCGACCGAGAGAGAGACAGAGGGGGACAGACCGACCGAGAGAGACAGACAGAGGGGGACAGACCGACCGAGAGAGACAGACAGAGGGGGGAGAGACAGACAGAGGGGGACAGACCGACGAGAGAGAGACAGACAGAGGGGGACAGACCGACCGAGAGAGACAGAGGGGGACAGACCGACCGAGAGAGACAGACAGAGGGGGACAGACCGACCGAGAGAGACAGAGGGGGACAGACCGACCGAGAGAGACAGAGGGGGACAGACAGACCGAGAGAGACAGAGGGGGACAGACCGACCGAGAGAGACAGAGGGGGACAGAGACCGAGAGAGACAGAGGGGGACAGACCGAGAGAGACAGACCGAGAGAGACAGAGGGGGACCGAGACCGAGAGAGACAGAGGGGGACAGACGAGAGAGACAGAGGGGGACGACCGAGAGAGACAGAGGGGGGAGACGACAGACGAGAGGGACAGACCGAGAGAGACAGAGGGGGACAGAGAGGAGACAGACCGAGAGAGACAGAGGGGGACAGAGCGAGAGAGACAGAGGGGGACAGACGAGAGGGACAGAGGGGGACAGACAGAGACAGGACAGACCGAGAGAGACAGGGGGACAGACCGAGAGAGAGACGAGAGAGACGAGGGGGACAGACGAGAGGGGGACAGACCGAGAGGGACAGACAGGGGGACAGACCGACCAAGGGACAGAGGGGGACAGACCGACCAAGGGACAGAGGGGGACAGACCGAGAGGGACAGCCGAGAGGGACAGAGGGGGACAGAGCGACCAAGGGACAGAGGGGGACAGACCGAGAGGGGGACAGACCGAGAGGGACAGAGGGGGACAGACCGAGAGAGACAGAGGGGGACAGACCGAGAGAGACAGGGGACAGACCGAGAGAGACAGGGGGACAGACCGAGAGAGACAGACCGAGAGAGACAGAGGGGGGACAGACCGAGAGAGACAGGGGGGACAGACCGAGAGAGACAGAGGGGGACAGACCGAGAGAGACAGAGGGGGACAGACCGAGAGAGACAGACGAGAGAGACAGGGGGACAGACCGAGAGAGACAGACCGAGAGAGACAGGGGGGGACAGACCGAGAGAGACAGGGGGACAGACCGAGAGAGACAGGGGGACAGACCGAGAGAGACAGGGGGACAGACCGAGAGAGACAGGGGGACAGACCGAGAGAGACAGGGGGACAGACCGAGAGAGACAGGGGGACAGACCGAGAGGGACAGACCGAGAGGGACAGAGGGGGACAGACCGACCGAGAGAGACAGAGGGGGACAGACCGACCGAGAGAGACAGAGGGGGACAGACCGAGAGAGACGACAGAGGGGACAGACCGACCGAGAGAGACAGAGGGGGACAGACCGACCGAGAGAGACAGAGGGGGACAGACCGAGAGAGACAGAGGGGGACAGACCGACCGAGAGAGACAGAGGGGGACAGACCGACCGAGAGAGACAGAGGGGGACAGACCGACCGAGAGAGACAGAGGGGGACAGACCGAGAGAGACAGAGGGGACAGACAGACCGAGAGAGACAGAGGGGGACAGACCGACCGAGAGAGACAGAGGGGGACAGACCGAGAGAGACAGAGGGGGAGAGAGACAGAGGGGGACAGACCGACCGAGAGAGACAGAGGGGGACAGACCGACCGAGAGAGACAGACAGAGGGGGACAGACCGACCGAGAGAGACAGACAGAGGGGGACAGACCGACCGAGAGAGACAGACAGAGGGGGACAGAGACCGAGAGAGACAGACAGAGGGGGACAGACCGACCGAGAGAGACAGACAGAGGGGGACAGACCGACCGAGAGAGACAGACAGAGGGGGACAGACCGACCGAGAGAGACAGACAGAGGGGGACAGACCGACCGAGAGAGACAGACAGAGGGGGACAGACCGACCGAGAGAGACAGACAGAGGGGGACAGAGACCGAGAGAGACAGAGGGGGACAGACCGACCGAGAGAGACAGAGGGGGACAGACCGACCGAGAGAGACAGAGGGGGACAGACCGACCGAGAGAGACAGAGGGGGACAGACCGACCGAGAGAGACAGAGGGGGACAGACCGACCGAGAGAGACAGAGGGGGACAGACCGACCGAGAGAGACAGAGGGGGACAGACCGACCGAGAGAGACAGAGGGGGACAGACCGACCGAGAGAGACAGAGGGGGACCGACCGACCGAGAGAGACAGAGGGGGACCGACCGAGAGAGACAGAGGGGGACCGACCGAGAGAGACAGAGGGGGACCGAGAGAGACAGAGGGGACCGACCGAGAGAGACAGACCGAGAGAGACAGAGGGGGACAGAGCGAGAGAGACAGGGGGACAGACCGAGAGGGACAGAGGGGGACAGACAGACCGACAGACAGACAGACCGAGAGAGACAGGGGGACAGACCGAGAGAGACGAGGGGGACAGACCGAGAGAGACAGACCGAGAGAGACAGACCGAGAGAGACGAGGGGGACAGACCGAGAGGGACAGACCGAGAGGGACAGAGGGGGACAGAGGGGGACAGACCGACCAAGGGACAGAGGGGGACAGACCGACCAAGGGACAGAGGGGGACAGACCGAGAGGGACAGCCGAGAGGGACAGAGGGGGACAGAGACCAAGGGACAGAGGGGGACAGACCGAGAGGGGGACAGACCGAGAGGGACAGAGGGGGACAGACCGAGAGAGACAGGGGGGACAGACCGAGAGAGACAGAGGGGGACAGACCGAGAGAGACAGAGGGGGACAGACCGAGAGAGACAGACGAGAGAGACAGGGGGACAGACCGAGAGAGACAGGGGGACAGACCGAGAGAGACAGAGGGGGACAGACCGAGAGAGACAGAGGGGGACAGACCGAGAGAGACAGACGAGAGAGACAGGGGGACAGACCGAGAGAGACAGGGGGACAGACCGAGAGAGACAGGGGGACAGACCGAGAGAGACAGGGGGGACAGACCGAGAGAGACAGGGGGACAGACCGAGAGAGACAGGGGGACAGACCGAGAGAGACAGGGGGACAGACCGAGAGGGACAGAGGGGGACAGACCGACCGAGAGAGACAGAGGGGGACAGACCGACCGAGAGAGACAGAGGGGGACAGACCGACCGAGAGAGACAGAGGGGGACAGACCGACCGAGAGAGACAGAGGGGGACAGACCGACCGAGAGAGACAGAGGGGGACAGACCGACCGAGAGAGACAGAGGGGGACAGACCGACCGAGAGAGACAGAGGGGGACAGAGACCGAGAGAGACAGAGGGGGACAGACCGACCGAGAGAGACAGAGGGGGACAGACCGACCGAGAGAGACAGACAGAGGGGGACAGACCGACCGAGAGAGACAGACAGAGGGGGACAGACCGACCGAGAGAGACAGACAGAGGGGGACAGACCGACCGAGAGAGACAGACAGAGGGGGACAGACCGACCGAGAGAGACAGAGGGGGACAGACCGACCGAGAGAGACAGAGGGGGACAGACCGAGAGAGAGAGGGGGACAGACCGACCGAGAGAGACAGAGGGGGACCGACCGACCGAGAGAGACAGAGGGGGACCGACCGAGAGAGACAGAGGGGGACCGACCGAGAGAGACAGAGGGGGACCGACCGAGAGAGACAGAGGGGGACCGACCGAGAGAGACAGACCGAGAGAGACAGAGGGGGACAGAGCGAGAGAGACAGAGGGGGACAGACCGAGAGGGACAGAGGGGGACAGACAGACCGACAGACAGACAGACCGAGAGAGACAGGGGGACAGACCGAGAGAGACGAGGGGGACAGACCGAGAGAGACAGACCGAGAGAGACAGACCGAGAGAGACGAGGGGGACAGACCGAGAGGGACAGACCGAGAGGGACAGAGGGGGACAGAGGGGGACAGACCGACCAAGGGACAGAGGGGGACAGACCGACCAAGGGACAGAGGGGGACAGACCGAGAGGGACAGCCGAGAGGGACAGAGGGGGACAGACCGACCAAGGGACAGAGGGGGACAGACCGAGAGGGGGACAGACGAGAGGGACAGAGGGGGACAGACCGAGAGAGACAGCGGGGGACAGACCGAGAGAGACAGAGGGGGACAGACCGAGAGAGACAGAGGGGGACAGACCGAGAGAGACAGACCGAGAGAGAGGGGGACAGACCGAGAGAGACAGGGGGGGACAGACCGAGAGAGACAGAGGGGGACAGACCGAGAGAGACAGAGGGGGACAGACCGAGAGAGACAGACGAGAGAGACAGGGGGACAGACCGAGAGAGACAGGGGGACAGACCGAGAGAGACAGGGGGACAGACCGAGAGAGACAGGGGGACAGACCGAGAGAGACAGGGGGACAGACCGAGAGAGACAGGGGGACAGACCGAGAGAGACAGGGGGACAGACCGAGAGAGACACAGGGGGACAGACCGAGAGGGACAGACCGAGAGGGACAGAGGGGGACAGACCGAGAGGGACAGAGGGGGACAGACCGACCAAGAGACAGAGGGGGACAGACCGAGAGGGGGACAGACCGAGAGGGGGACAGACCGAGAGAGACAGAGGGGGACAGACCGAGAGAGACAGGGGGACAGACCGAGAGAGACAGGGGGACAGACCGAGAGAGACGAGGGGGACAGACCGAGAGAGACAGACCGAGAGAGACAGACTGAGAGAGACGAGGGGGACAGACCGAGGGGGACAGACCGACCAAGGGACAGAGGGGGACAGACCGACCAAGGGACAGAGGGGGACAGACCGAGAGGGACAGCCGAGAGGGACAGAGGGGGACAGACCGACCAAGGGACAGAGGGGGACAGACCGAGAGGGGGACAGACCGAGAGAGACAGAGGGGGACAGACCGAGAGAGACAGAGGGGGACACACCGAGAGAGACAGAGGGGGACAGACCGAGAGAGACAGAGGGGGACAGACCGAGAGAGACAGGGGGACAGACCGAGAGAGACAGGGGGACAGACCGAGAGAGACAGGGGGACAGACCGAGAGAGACAGGGGGACAGACCGAGAGAGACAGGGGGACAGACCGAGAGAGACAGGGGGACAGACCGAGAGAGACAGGGGGACAGACCGACCGAGAGAGACACAGGGGGACCGACCGAGAGAGACAGAGGGGGACCGACCGACCGAGAGAGACAGAGGGGGACAGACCGAGAGAGACAGAGGGGGACCGACCGAGAGAGACAGAGGGGGGAGAGAGACAGACCGAGAGAGACAGAGGGGGACAGAGCGAGAGAGACAGAGGGGGACAGACCGAGAGGGACAGAGGGGGACAGACAGACCGACAGACAGACAGACCGAGAGAGACAGGGGGACAGACCGAGAGAGACGAGGGGGACAGACCGAGAGAGACAGACCGAGAGAGACAGACCGAGAGAGACGAGGGGGACAGACCGAGAGGGACAGACCGAGAGGGACAGAGGGGGACAGACCGACCAAGGGACAGAGGGGGACAGACCGACCAAGGGACAGAGGGGGACAGACCGAGAGGGACAGCCGAGAGGGACAGAGGGGGACAGAGCGACCAAGGGACAGAGGGGGACAGACCGAGAGGGGGACAGACCGAGAGGGACAGAGGGGGACAGACCGAGAGAGACAGCGGGGGACAGACCGAGAGAGACAGAGGGGGACAGACCGAGAGAGACAGAGGGGGACAGACCGAGAGAGACAGACCGAGAGAGACAGGGGGACAGACCGAGAGAGACAGGGGGACAGACCGAGAGAGACAGGGGGACAGACCGAGAGAGACAGAGGGGGACAGACCGAGAGAGACAGAGGGGGACAGGAGAGGACAGACCGAGAGAGACAGACAGGGGGACAGACCGAGAGAGACAGGGGGACAGACCGAGAGAGACAGGGGGGACAGACCGAGAGAGACAGGGGGACAGACCGAGAGAGACAGGGGGACAGACCGAGAGAGACAGGGGGACAGACCGAGAGAGACAGGGGGACAGACCGAGAGAGACAGGGGGGACAGACCGAGAGAGACAAGGGGGACAGACCGAGGGGGACAGACCGAGAGGGACAGAGGGGGACAGACCGAGAGGGACAGAGGGGGACAGACCGACCAAGAGACAGAGGGGGACAGACCGAGGGGGACAGACGAGAGGGGGACAGACCGAGAGAGACAGAGGGGGACAGACCGAGAGAGACAGGGGGGACAGACCGAGAGAGACAGGGGGACAGACCGAGAGAGACGAGGGGGACAGACCGAGAGAGACAGACGAGAGAGACAGAGGGGGACAGACCGAGAGAGACAGGGGGACAGACCGAGAGAGACAGGGGGGACAGACCGAGAGAGACGAGGGGGACAGACCGAGGGGGACAGACCGACCAAGGGACAGAGGGGGACAGACCGACCAAGGGACAGAGGGGGACAGACCGAGAGGGACAACCGAGAGGGACAGCCGAGAGGGACAGAGGGGGACAGACCGACCAAGGGACAGAGGGGGACAGACCGAGAGGGACAGACCGAGAGGGACAGAGGGGGACAGACCGAGAGAGACAGAGGGGGACAGACCGAGAGAGACGAGGGGGACAGACCGAGAGAGACAGACCGAGAGAGACAGACTGAGAGAGACGAGGGGGACAGACCGAGGGGGACAGACCGAGAGGGACAGAGGGGGACAGACCGACCAAGGGACAGAGGGGGACAGACCGACCAAGGGACAGAGGGGGACAGACCGAGAGGGACAGCCGAGAGGGACAGAGGGGGACAGACCAACCAAGGGACAGAGGGGGACAGACCGAGAGGGGGACAGACCGAGAGAGACAGGGGGGACAGACCGAGAGAGACAGGGGGACAGACCGAGAGAGACAGGGGGGACAGACCGAGAGAGACAGGGGGACAGACCGAGAGAGACGGGGGGGGACAGACCGAGAGAGACGGGGGGACAGACCGAGAGAGACGGGGGGACAGACCGAGAGAGACGGGGGGACAGACCGAGAGAGACAGGGGGGACAGACCGAGAGAGACAGGGGGACAGACCGGGGGACAGACGAGAGAGACCGGGGGGACAGACCGAGAGAGACAGGGGGGACAGACCGAGAGAGACAGGGGGACAGACCGAGAGAGACAGGGGGACAGACCGAGAGAGACAGGGGGACAGACCGAGAGGGACAGAGGGGGACAGACCGAGAGAGACAGAGGGGGACAGACCGAGAGAGACGAGGGGGACAGACCGAGAGGGACAGACCGAGATGGACAGAGGGGGACAGACCGACCAAGGGACAGAGGGGGACAGACCGAGAGGGACAGCCGAGAGGGACAGAGGGGGACAGACCGACCAAGGGACAGAGGGGGACAGACTGAGAGGGGGACAGACCGAGAGAGACAGGGGGGACAGACCGAGAGAGACAGGGGGACAGACCGAGAGAGACAGGGGGACAGACCGAGAGAGACAGGGGGGACAGACCGAGAGAGACAGGGGGACAGACCGAGAGAGACAGGGGGACAGACCGAGAGAGACAGGGGGACAGACCGAGAGAGACAGGGGGACAGACCGAGAGAGACAGGGGGACAGACCGAGAGAGACAGGGGGACAGACCGAGAGAGACAGAGGGGGACAGACCGAGAGAGACAGGGGGACAGACCGAGAGAGACAGGGGGACAGACCGAGAGAGACAGGGGGACAGACCGAGAGAGACAGGGGGACAGACCGAGAGAGACAGGGGGACAGACCGAGAGAGACAGGGGGACAGACCGAGAGAGACAGGGGGGACAGACCGAGAGAGACAGGGGGACAGACCGAGAGAGACAGGGGGACAGACCGAGAGAGACAGGGGGGACAGACCGAGAGAGACAGGGGGGACAGACCGAGAGAGACAGGGGGACAGACCGAGAGAGACAGGGGGACAGACCGAGAGAGAGGGGGACAGACCGAGAGAGACGGGGGGACAGACCGAGAGAGACAGAGGGGGACAGACCGAGAGGACAGAGGGGGACAGACCGAGAGGGACAGAGGGGGACAGACCGAGAGAGACAGACCGAGAGAGACAGAGGGGGACAGACCGAGAGAGACCGAGAGAGACAGACCGAGAGAGACAGAGGGGGACAGACCGAGAGAGACAGAGGGGGACAGACCGAGAGGGACAGAGAGCGCTGAACCCATATCCCAGCAGAGGCCATCTATGCAGCATCCTCACCAGCCAACGCCTCTGTAGTACTCAGACACACACACTTCTTAGCCAAAGCCAACAGATGACCCTGTAGATAACATGGTGTCCGTCAGCACTGTTCAGCATTCATTCAATGCTTACAAGAACACAAGGGTCAGTCATCTTGATTCAGGTCACCATAAACTATGGTTGAGCTCTGGAGTTTTTACTAATCAAATTAACCAGAAAATTCAAATAGGTCTGAGGTTTTCCTGGTCAAGTCACATGGTCAGAAAAGAACTATGGTCGCTGAATTATGGTCAATGTGTCACTATAATAACTTCCTACTGTAAGGAAACCTCTACAAACATTGTGTTCCTCCTGGGGAAAGCCTCTCCACCTTCATATGGAATGTGTTTACACAGTAGATTCTAACCCCACCCATTAAACAAGCCACAGGCGAGGGGGGGAGGGGGGCTGGCTCTGAACCCCTGACAAGTAGGCAAGCAGTTAGCTAACTGGCTTAATTAATAACTACTCAAATGAGTTAGCCTAACTAACTGGCCTAGTTAACGACTCAAATCAATGACGAGAAGACAAGACCGAAAACCAACTATTAATCTCAAACCAAATCAAAAGGCAAAAGGGCATTGAAATAGTGAGGGGGTCTTTAAGGTAGGTTCTGTTGAAGGGAAGGGGTCAATAAAGAGACAGAGCTCAGGAGGATGGGTGTGAAACTGGTCACATTTCCCTCAGATTCCTCTTCAGGGTGTGGGAAGGACAGACATGCCAGCAGCACTAAGAGCTTTCCTATAAAAAATACAAACACACACATCCTTAAATTATAGGCCTAAACCAGGAGCTTGTAACACTATGATTTGTCTGTGTCTGTATAAGTCGCCAAGCACAGATGAGTCTCAAAGAACACAATGGGGCAGTTTCTTAGACCCAGAATAAGCCTACTGCTGGACTAAAATGCTTCCTCAACACAGATTCCCCACTGAAAGTGTTTCCCAAGAAAAATACTTATCTGGGTCAGGGAAATTGTCCCGCATACAGTAATTTGATGTCTCTCAGTCAGTGCTAACCTCCTCTACCCTTTCTGGGAACCAAAGTGAGAGAGCTGAAGTCAATTCGCAACTTCCTGCATTTTTCCACTTCCTGTTTAACTACCCTGCTTGCTGCTGATGTAGCGAAACAGGGCCAAAGGGCCATGCCACCACTTCCCCACACTAGAATCACACCAGGCTTCCTGCATACATACAGTACCAAGAGGCAGACAGCAAAGCAGTCCTTTCCCCTGAGTCCCACACGTCTCTCTAGCTCAGCAACATGGCAGTCGCTCAGTCCTGCCAAGAAAGATTTGCACAAGACTCAAGATTCACCGCATAAGTAAAATGGATCGCCTGATCAGCAGAAAGGAGGATAGGTCAGTGAGGTAATTGTTCTGCTGGGAAACCAAATATAATCCCGGCAGTACTAAAGATGACCACCTAGCTACTGTGTTATTACATTGGAACAAGGTATCGACCACTAGCTAGACTACATATGAATAACCTATCTGATATGGCTAGCCTATAGGCCTACGTTTGGTAGGTAAAGTCTAGGTAGCATACACTTTACAGTTTGGCTACCATCTTCTTTTTTCACATTACACAGTCAGAGACAGTGTGAACCTCTTCAGAGGAGCCTGTGTGTCTGAGCTTAGAAAATAATTCCATTATCCCACATCAAAGTTTAATACTACAGCACCACAGGGAAATTCACAGTGGACTCCCTGCAGAACCATTACAGAGATGAGAGAGAAGGGCCAAACTCTGTCCATCTGCAGTGATTATCACACCGTGTTCTCACAGTTGAAGCGCACCCCCACCCCTCCCCTTAGCTGCCAAAACTAAGACATGAGAAACACTGCCCACCCAGATAGTAGCATTTAGGCTAGACCTCATGATGCAAATACACACCTAAAACTGATCCAGTGTGTGTCATAAGAGAAAGGGGTTGTGGTGCAGGAGAACAATTCTGACGGGGAAAACCCAACACGGAGACAGGTGCACCTTAAAACCAGACTGGGAAGCTGCCGAGTCAGTCTCAGTTCCCCTACCTCTTTACGGAGCTATGGAGGACTTAATAAGAGAGTCAGGGAGGGACACACACACTTCACCTTTTCTGTCTTTATTAAGCTAACCACTACCCTCTAATGGACCATGACAGATTGACCTCAGTGAGGCATTGAGGGTAGGAAAGCTAAGCCCGGCGTCTCACTGGGCAGCATTGACGAAGTAACCAGGACATTACAATGAACAACTTATTGAATTAACAGCAATGTGGTTGTGTTTCTTTCTGAACAAGGTTACAAGTGTCTCCACAAAGGGCTCGGCAAACAGTGGGGGCCTGGGAGGGAGGGAGGGAGGGAGGGGGAGGAATGGCTACAGCAAATCTCATAGACAAACTGATAGTGAAAAATGGCTGAATGTACTGACTAGCACAACATGGGTGGTTTCAGGCCTAACTGTAAGAAAGAGTGAAAACTGAAATCCCCCAAAGACTCGAGAGGAAAGATGTTCTTCAAGTGAAAATGAAAAGATGAGCATAACTACGTCATATAGATCTACTAAAGAATATTATAGGCTAGCAAACCAGGGAGGGCTGGGGTCATTTTCATCTCATTTGCATGTCTGCAGGAATTCCTTCAATGGCGAAAACAAGCTTGATGCTGTTGAAGACACCTGATGTTCTTCAACCTAGTTGCAAAGCAGCAAATGATTAAAGGGAAAGGGGATACCCAGTCAGTTGTACAACTGAATGCATTCAACTGAAATATCTTCCGCATTTAACCCAACCCCTCTGAATCAGAGGTGCGGGGGGATGTCTTAATCAACATCCACGTCTTCGGCGCCCGGGAAACACTGGGTTAACTGCCTTGCTCAGGGGCAGAAAGACAGATTTTTACCTCGTCACCAATGACGCCCTCTGTTTGAGATATGTAACAGGTCATTCGTTACCATGCATTCAATCACCAGGCATTGCCAGATTCTGAACAAACAAGGTCAGGTTGACATGAAGTAGCCGAGTGGCACATAAAAATCTAGAAAATTCTCGTTTTATTTTCTGCCTGTGTGGTGTTATTTTCCCCACTGATCTTTTAAAATAAATTTCCTCAACAATATTTGACATTTAATTGAGATTGCATTATTTTGTTGCGGGTAGGAATGAGAAAAGCACAGCTTCGGTCCCACTAATCCTCAAATCCCAAACTATACAGATGCTTGGTTACACAAGCGTACAAGCCAGAGGTACAGCATCAACCTTGCATCACAGAAATACTGTAATGTTAAATAGTCAAACGCCATTTTGCAATTGAGTTGCCCCTATGAACTGCATAGCTTGGTAGATGACACTTGTTTTAATATGGTCAACTTTGCCTGGCTTGATAGCTAGCTGGGTGGTCAACCAAAAAAAAGCTGTGTGGTGGGCGAAAAAAAAAGAAAAAAAAAAACTCTAGCTAGCCACCCAAGGAGAAAAGTTAGCTGGCTCATGGGCAGGCTACTCTCAGACTAGACGTAACATAGTAAACAAAAATCTGGGACACTGAAATTAGTATGATACGTTACCTTTGTTATGGTTACATAAGATAGAAGGTTAATCTCCAGCAAAAAAATATACTTTGGTATGTGTTTCACTCGTCCATTGTTGATATAGTCCCTAAATGTTTTGCATGTCACAATAAAGTTTTCAAGATGTATATCCTTCAAAATACAGAAATACAGCCAGTATTGATACATTTAGCCCCATATGATGCAAAACGCCTCATCCAGCTGTATGTCTGTGTGGGACTATATAAACAATGGACTAATGAAACAAATACCAAAGGATGGTTTTCGGGTGGAATTTTTATTTAAGTAGACTCAGCAATATGACTTAGATGCAGGAAGTAAAAAGCATAGTGGACGTTCGGCCAGTAACTGAAATGTTGCTAGATCGAATCCCCGAGCTGACAAGGTAAAAGCCCCTGAACAAGGCAGTTTACCCACTGTTCCTAGGCTGTCAATGTAAATAAGAATGTGTTCCTAACTGACTTGCCAAGTTAAATAAAGGTTAAATAAATAAAAAATATATATAACAAAACAACTAAGAGCATTGAAGCATGAGGCTCAACTTCTCTGCTGTTTTGGTTCCCTGGCTACCTACATTTCTGTGTGTGTGTCTACATTTTTCAACTTAGGCGCACATGTGCTCCTTGTAAAAAAGGTCAGTGTAAAGCCCTGCACACGAAATGTAACATACTAATTAGGTCTCCCGGATTTTCGTTCACTATATTACATCTACTCCTGAGTCCAGGTTGCAGTGTGAAAACTACTGCAGCAGGTGACACGTTTTTAAAAATGATACTCATCTTGTCCACACATCTCAAACTCGCTAAACACACCCATCTCAGTCTGGCTTCTCGCCTAGATACCTTCACATGTAGCAGTTTACAATTTAGTTAGGTACAGTAGCTAACTAAACTGATTAACACGTTAATTGATTTGATCGAGCTAACGTTAGCTTCTGTAGCTAACTACTGTACTGGTAAATTGCCGTTACAGTATGTGGCTAGTATTAGGCTACTAAGCTCGCTGGTGGCTAAAATATGCTAACTGTATCTGGTTATTTAGTGAACTATCATATTCTTGTACTAGATAAAGTCAGATTAACGAAATATATCTAAACGTTATTTAGCTAGCTATAGCTAGCACAGCAGACACCCAACCCACAAGACAATTTAAGCTCGAAGTGGAAAGAGACGGAGGAATGGATTATAGCTAACTACTTAGCTAACGGTTAGCTAGCAAGTAACTAGGTAGTTAGCATCCTGAATGCGGCCTGTCAACGCGGAATGAAAAGGTCACTCATCCAATCACATTTATACTTACAGTATGCCAGAGCAGGAGGTGCAGACGAAAGACCCCACCGTCATGTTGGCATAGGTTGGGCCGCGCTGATCGCAGTCAAAGCACTTTCTGTTAGGAGGCAAACTCGTCATTTCTCTCAGCATCTTCAGGTGTTTCTCCTCCTGCTTTCTTTTCGCACTCGCCGCCATGACTATGACAAGTAGGGGGAGGACACAAAACCAGGGAAGGATGGGGAATTGCAGGTAACGGGAAAAGCTTTTGCTGCTAAACGGGTACCTACTCTGAAAGGAAGAGTGGCTACTGTGACTGTCGGCTGAACAGGAGGCGTTGTAAAGTCAAGAGAGGAGAGTCACGCACTGCACGCTCCTGATTTCCATGGGTTTACCAGCGCCACCCAACGGATTGACGCTTATCATTTCATTTGGCCTAATTCCTGGCACTTTCCTTTTCATGATACCAAGAGGAAACACCCCTCTCATCTCAAACGTCTCTAGATGTAAATATAATATTATTCTATCATTCATTGGAACAAGAATTTGAATATAATAGTTAGAATATAATTTGGCACGGAGGTGGTTTTATTTTGCTCCGTAAGTCTTCTGAGAAAAGAAAAAAATACATATATTTTTTTCATTTACATTGTGGGACACAAAATACTGTAAAAACAGGAAATCATCTCCAAGTGATTTTAATTTAAGAAATCTGTTCCCAAGTATTCCCACGCATAATAGAGAGACACGTGATCATAAACAAACGTAAGCAAGGTTTGAGGTGATTGTTTTAGTCTAACATTATATCTCTTTGGGCTTCTTGCGGTCAACTTGCAGTCTACAAATGATTTGTAATTATGTTCCAGCCCCCCGACCATCTGCTCAACAAAAGAATCGGCGGCTGAATCTAGTTGATTATCCCTGGAATAGAAGATGTCAGAAATGTGTAGAAGTCAGAGATGTGCAGAAGATTTGTATGTCACCTACTGTACCTTAGGCGACGATGTGTTATAGATTTCAATGATCGTAAATTGCTTATTTATTAGTGGTGGAACACAATTTGAGAGTGTGCTATTCTCACTGGTTTTCTTATCATTCAGACAAAAATCAGCACATAATGTTGGGGTACATAAAGTGATGGGCTACTGCATTGATAGTAAATGAAAAGGCTGTTGTGCTTACATGCCCCATGTGAGTGACTGTGCTTCACATTCATGGCTCCTACTGTTTAAAAACAAGTGTTGTTTCCTGGAACTCCAAGGGTGACTCGGTCCCACTGAGTAGCCTACACCTGAGAGAAGATCTGTTTTGACAACTTACCTTGGAGGACACTGGCTTAACATAGGTCAAGAGTACTGGGCCTGTATTCATAAAGCATCTCACAATAGGAGTGCTGATCCAGGATCAGGTTGCCCCTCTTATTCATTATGATTCAAAAGGCAAAACCTAGATTAGCACTCCTACATTGAGATGCTTTTTGAATACGGGTCAAGAAACATCAGTCTATCAATACAAATGTATTAGCGCAGAAAAATAAGTGCAGAATCCAATGTCAATTTTAAGACAAAATACAAATGGACATGAATGAGAAGCAGGATGTAACCCTTTCTACCCTGCTTTGTGATCCTAGTAATTAATATAGTAAGATGTAGGCCTATTAGGGCTGGCCTACACTTTCTGCTTGCAGAAATTCTCCCCCTAAAGGCAAAATGACAGCTTCAATAAAGAATTGATGAGAAAGAATGCAGCTAGGCCCACAGGTTCTGCTGCCAATGCTGAGAGACCAGGGAGGGAGGATAGCACAGTTGGCATGAAGTGGACCAGATGGAGAGTGAAACAAGTGCATATTTCACACCCACATATAACATCACTGTTCAGCCATGCTAAGTTTTGCCTGCAATCACTACAGATAAAATACTTAATTTGAAACAAAGATGAATTACAGAATCCAAATACTCTCTGTAAAAGTAATTTGATGTAAAAGACAAATTATCCAGTTCAGTTCTATAGCAATTATCCAGTTGTTCCCATACTGTGCAAATAAATGCACAAAAGTGCATTTGCAAAGTGCTAAAACGGGTGTCTATACTGGCGTCACTTTTTAAAGTAAAATACAGATTTCATAAACCAGGCCAGACACTCAAGCTGAGTTCTCACCCCAAGTTCTGCCAATTGGTTGCCGTGGCATTTGTGGAGGATAAAGGAGGGAGCCACATCTCCCACTATGGATGTCAGAGACATTGTCCTGGCAACCAATCACAGCAGGTGATCCTGACTAGCCAAAAATGACTTGCCAACTTAGTGTCTTGGATTCTGCTCTTGTGAAATCAATCCAGACACTTTACACATTGCTAAACCATGTTTTTTATAGAGCAGACTAATGTCATACATCAATAAATAACACCTAATAATAAGCAGACAAGGAGAAGCCAAAGATGGTATGATACACTTTCTTTGAAGAGATGTGCTCAGGGATACAGATTTATTATGGACATGAAACATTTAGCTTTTAGATCAATAATCTATTACACAAAAAAACAATATTTTGCCCAAGGACAGTCCTCTAATTGCAAGGCTGATGAGACCACATAGTTTGGAGGATAATTCCTATGTCTGTAGGTATGAGTCTGTCAGAGGTTGGTCCTGATAGGCTAAGGGAACCGCTTGACTTTGACCCTCTGTTGTGTCAAGAGCTGTCATCAACTGATGGAAGACATTGTAGTGCTTGGGGTGAAGTCCTTTAGCTGCTGCTGAAGGATTGGAGGCCAGGAGCCTGAGGCTGCTCCACTGCAGAGAAGTCACAGGGTCTCCGGTTCTCAGTGTAGCCATAGAGTTTCCTCAGGGCCACGCGTGCCGCCTCCTCCTCCGCAGCCAGAACGGTCTCCCCTGGAGCCTCGGCAAGGAGCTTCTTATCACTGAGGACACATACTCACTCAGTAACATGATCAACAAACAAATAAGTACCGGCAGAACACTACCACATACCTCACACATACTCCATAAGTAATGCAAAGAGTTTGTCCTGACCAGATAAAAAACACTTTCAGTCCTGGGACACAGCGTATTCCTGGTCAGGAAAATCTCCTGGCTTTATCAGGAGGTGTACTGATGGGAGTGACCAGCGAGGCATACCTGTACAGCCCTACAAAGTAGAGTGGGAGCACAGTGCTGGCGCCGGCCGACCTGGTGAGGCGAGGCTCTGGGAGGGCCATTTTCCTCTTGGACAACTCCTCCACCAGTAGCCCCATTGGGTTTACCACCGACCACATCTCAAACAGGTCTTTCCCTACCAGCTGAGTGACCAGGAAATCCTGAAAGGAGAGAAGAGGGCATGGGAGGTGTGATCATCTTCAGCTACACAAACAAACTAATGTAAATTTGAGATGATTAATCATGACTGTTGAGATGGGTGTTGAAAGTTGTAAGAATCTTCTTACCCGAAGGAAAAGTCCTGCTCTCTCAGCTCCACTGCTCTCATGGAGTGCTCCGATCACAGCGAGGAACGTACTGTGCAATACTTCATCAGGGACCGGGAATTGAGCGCTCATAGTTAGGTCCTCAATGGCGAGGTTCCGCGCCACAAGGCACACGACTGGATGACTGGTCAGGTGCGCGACAATGGCGACCACTCCCATGCTGGGCAGGCTAGGGAAGCTAGCCCTGCACCAGTCAGACAAGAAGCTCTTGGTGAACTCCAAGCCCTGTCTGTGCAGCTGAATGTTGTCCCCCAGGACCAGAGCGGCCATTTCAGAGTCCACGCCGAGTGCCTGCCTCCTCTCTTGCTCTGACTGAATGTAACAGGGGTTCACAAAGGCTGTCTTCAGGAGCTCCGGGGAGAAACTTTCTTTAAGGCGGCTGCTGAATGCCTGGACTTCTGCATGGTAGTCCCAGTTAGGTTTTTGAGCACTAGGAGACAGAACATAGGGAAATTCATAACGAAGATCACGGTACATGCAATCAGTATGTAGCTAAGATACTGACAGGTGTATAAACTTGAGCACACAGCCATACAATCTCTACAGACAAACATTGGCAGTAAAATGGCCTTACTAAAGAGCTCAGAGACTTTCAACGTCTCAGTCAAATGTATGTGCTGTTATTGTGAAGTGGCAATGACTAGGAGCAACAACGGCTCAGCCGCAAAGTGGTAGGCCACACAGCTCACAGAACGGGACCGGCGAGTGCTGAAGCGCGTAAAAATCATCTGTCCTCGGTTTCGACACTCACTACTGAGTTCCAAACTGCCTCTGGAAGCAACGTCAGCACAAGAACGGTTTGCCTGGAGCTTCTTGAAATGAGTTTCCATGGCCGAGCAGCCGCACACAAGCCTAAGTTCACCATGCACAATGCAAAGCGTTGGTTGGAGTGGTGTAAAGTTCGCCGCCATTGGACTCTGGAGGAGTGGAAGCTGTTCCCTGGAGTGATGAATCACGCTGCACTTTTTTGTTTATTTTTTACTTTATTTAACTAGGCAAGTCATATTAATTGCCATGATTTTGGAATAACATGTTAGACGAGCAGGTGTCCATATACTTTTGTTCATGTAGTGTAGTCTGTTCTATATTGGCTAGCCAGCTAATTTCCGTATTTATTGTCAATTGCTCCAGATTCTATAGCCCATGTCCAATCGATTATCAATTTGATCCTATTAAGATAACTGACTTACCTAGTTAAATAAAAATTAAGAACTCAAGAACAAATTGTTATTTACAATGACGGCCTACCATTAGGCCTCCTGCGGGGACGTATTGCATTGCATTAGATAACGAACATGTGCACTGGATTTTACACAAAATGGTTGAATTCTGCATCCTATTTATGCCAACTTTCTTATAAAGCTAACCATGAACACCAATGGCCTTGACCCCTATGATGCCAAGATAACGTTACCTTACTAAGCTAGCATTTTACATACCGTGGCTTAGGTGGTGGAGGCCCTTCTATCTTCAACTTTCTTTCCATCAAAAGAGTATATGCTTTCATCCATCGCTTCTTCTCTCGGGTATGTGTAAGGAGTACATTTCTACAAACATGTTGATAGTGAATTCCAAATGTTAGCACACCACGATTTACAATGTATCCAGACGCCATGACAGTTTTCTGATGGTGTGTGACTATCAAAACCTTCCGGAAAGCAACCGTAAAGTGCCAAATTAGTTCAAGATTATAAACGGTTCCATTTTACGTTGTAATAACATAGTAATAACAATATACTTAATACTAATTAACAATGTTAGGCAGGGAGTAATGATCTACATTTAGTTCAACTAGTAATTTCATTAGATTTAGCAGTAGCTTGGTGTTTTTATAGGCTAAATCACTGTATTTAATAGGCTAATTTACACATTCTGTTTACATCTGATCACAGGGTGATCTGTTCATGACATTTCAGATTTAGATGTGAGAATCGTTCAGGAAGTAGTTTGGACGTAGTAAACTACTTTTTCTAAGTCACTTTAGAAAAGCTAGATTTTTCTTACGGGTAACTTTAGTATAGTTTAACTTCTTTCAGTGTGAAGTAATTGGTCAACTATATTTTCAGAGTAGCTTCCCCAACACTGCTAAATAATACTGGTAACAACTAATATAACTAAACTCAAACATCCAAATGAGCCATTTTGTCATTTATTCCAATAAAATTGCATGACTCTCATGATAATATGCTGGTACATTACAACTGAAAACTACAACCAATTTGATAACATTGTGCTTCAACCAGAAAGTTCTTGGGAAAAAAAAAAGGTAGTAACTGAAGATAAAATATGAGAAAAAGCATATCATACTTATGGCTTGGTGGATATGGGCCATACATAATGAATAAATAATAACATAATGCATGGTGTAATAGCAACAGTGTGACTTTATATTTCCTTGCAGTACTATACATCAATTAAAACCATGAGTCAATTTTACATTATGTTTTTATCTTACAATATAACAGCAGTGCTTCACAATATATATTTATTTTTTAATCTTTTCACATCGTTCCAATTCCCAATAAATATTTAACCCATTTCGATGCGTCTCCACCGTGGCTTATGATTTCATTTTCTTTAGACCTCTTATCTGTTGGAAATACCTCAGGAGCAATGATAACAACTGAGTAACATGAAGAAATATTTACAGCCGAGTCATTCTTTAATTCTTAAGCAAAAAAAAATATAGCATTGTAAAAAATAATTACAAGTACATGTATACAATAAAATGAAATCAAACATCCCATTGCCCAAGAGCAAGGCTGTCCAGCACTGTGGCTAAATGCAGAGAGTACATTTTTCTACCATTTGAAACATAGCCTCTCCCCTCCTCTTCTATGTTCTCCACTCTCTGTCAGTGGTTCCGAGGAAAGGATTCTAGCGGCGGAACCAAACCCAGCTGTTGATAAGCCAGAAGGCTACGGTGACGGAGTACATGATCATCTCACGTTTGGCCCGCTCCTTGTTCTCCTCTTCTATGAGTTGGAGCCTCCGGTTCAGCTTGATGATCTACAGGCACACCAATGACAATCACATCAACACCACCAACCAATATAGCCAAAACAAAAACCGCTAAATGATATACCTTCCGTAGAAGTACAGTCAAGACGTATTAGGAGCAGACCTGACGTCGAAGCGTTGCTGCATCTACGACAGCCATGTCATCAGAAGCCATGGAAACATCCAGAGTAGTGTCTAGAGTGGCCAGGTTAAGCCTTGGGTGAAGAGAAATAGAACAAACACATCCTGGTTAACCATTTCTATCATGGATCAGGCAAGATTATATTTCTGATTATTGATCATAATATGACATTGAAGTTCTCAGCTTAATGATCAATGATTGAACTATTGTCAATGTATTTCTATTATAAATAAATTCACAATACATTGACAATAGTTCAATAGACCGGCATTACTCATTGCCCAACTATCTTTTCAACTAATATTGGAAACTTGAAACATTGACAGCAATGACACTCATCCTCTGACAATAACTACAGCCTATATCAGGGGTATTCAACTCTGACCCTACAAGGTCCAGAGCCTGCTGGTTCTGTTCCACCTGATCATTATCTGTACACACCTGATGTTCCAGGTCTAAATAAGTTCCTGATTAGGGGGCACAATGAAAAAAAAATGGCGTGGAGCTGGCTTGCTGAAGAAGTAGCCTAGTGGTTAGAGCATTGGGCCAGTAACCGAAAGGTTGCTAGATCGAATCCCAGAGATAACAAGGTAAAAATATGTAGTTCTGCTTCTGAACAAGGCAGTTAACCCACTGTTCTTAGACCGTCATTGTAAATAAGAATTTGTTCTTAACTGACTTGCCGTTAAAAATAACAAATAAAAAAGGGTCCAGAGTTGAGTATGAGGGGCCTATATTATGAAAGGAAAGAGAGAGGAGGAAAAAGGAAGAGAGAGAGGAGTGAAGTCTACGTGCCAGGTGGAGTTACCTGGATTCATGCAGGGGGTTAGAGGTCAAGGCAGACCCCCCTCGCAGTGACGGCTTGCTGAAGAGGGCAGAAACAGGGAAGGGAGAGAGGAAGCAATAGAAAGAGATGGAGCAGCACACCAAAGTACAGTCTCACACTTACAATCCCAAAGTTTCTCACATTCACTCAGGTCTCATGACTTCGATCATGCAGTGTAAAACAGACCTCTGTAAGACTGCCAATATATTAATCTCCAAAACACTAACTTCTCCTCAGAGTAGACAATAGACGTCACTATATAGGTTGGCTGTTGACAATGCTTGATAATGGCCTTACAACACATGGATAGAGCAAGAAGAGGACTAATTTAAAACGGACTGTTTTCAATGAAAATATGACTGAGATCTACACACTACTCTCCTATCACAGCTCGATAACAGCACATCAAGCAAAGTCAATCTTGATTTGCAATGATAAATATACATCATGACATATTAATAGTGTTACTGAATGTTAGAAATGACCAGGTGTTTCCTACCCATTGCCCCAAAATAAATGATCAAAATATGGTCATGAAAAAATAATTTTGTTCATCGAGCAAATATTCAAATTCAATTATCGTAGATTTTTTTAATTGTCCAAATTGCCGAGATTTGATGACCCTGTCCACACGAAAGAGACAACAGCAGGGACTTCATTGCCTTAGAAAGAATTAATACAATTGTACTGTGTTGAATTTCGGGGTTAATCTCTGCACGGTGAGCAGAGTGGGAGAGGTCAGCCTAGAGATGACCTTAAGAGGGGTCATGGGATCACCTGCGGTGGTTCTCGTCCAGAACCTCCAAGACCTGCTGGTAGGCCCGGCGCGTGGTGGACTGGATGAAAGAGAGAACGCCGCTAGCGCTGTACAGGTTCTGTTCGTCCTCGGCCATGGCGAGAGGGGGGAAGACGCGGAGAGGGGCTGGGGGGAACGGGGTCACACTGCCCCACCAACATGAGTGGCCAAGCCAGAGAAAACAGAGCAGAGAGAGAGAGCGAGAGAGTGAATAAGAGGGAGGGGAGAAAGACCATCTGCACTTTACTCACTGAGCAGAGATAACAGCCACCAAAGAGTGACAGATGGTACTGATGGGGTGATTCCAAACAGATCATACTAGTGCACCATTGAACTATACCTAACCCTCTACCAGGAAGGGAGATGCAGAAACAAAAGCATGGAAAGGTCCTAATTAAAGGTCCCAATGAATCATCCCCCACAAAGCTGCTCTGAACAAAAGAGGATCCCCAAGGACTTTATATAGTGAAATAAGCGTTGAACAAATTAAATGGCTCTATGCCAAGTTTACTGTAAGGTGCCTCTCCCTGGTGCAGTATAATATATTAATATGTTAATAGTGAAGAGAATTAAGAGCAAGTTTTAGTATCATGCTCAGGACAGGAGGAAACTACACTACCTTCACAGTGACACAGCATTGCAACAGCACTGGGTGCAGACCCAAAGACAGGTTCCAACCAAACAGGCTACAGAGTGAGCAACAACACCCAACTACAGCCAAGTCTTTATCACAACAAACAGAGAGTGAGAGATGGACAAACAGGTCAGCAGACAGGGGAAAACCACTGGACAGATGGAAGGATAAGGACAGGCTTCCAGAAGAGGAGAGGGGTGTGGTGGTGGTGGATTGTGCATGGCCTACTGGGGTGTGGACCACAGTTGATAGGCTACTTACGTTGAATCGTTTCTGGCAATCTGGCCATTGTGACGGACAGTGGTGTTCTCGCTGGCTGAACGTTCCCGCCGCAACCGCCCTTGCAAACGCACCTATGAGAAGGGGAGAACAGTTAAATACTAATATCCTCTTCCTGTAAAATACAGACTTTGCCTTCACATTCAAATAAACTCCACATTCAGTGTAGAGGATGTGGTTCTGTGAACTAAGATCACAAGACAAATGGCCATGCCAGAGATCTTTACATTTGTGTAAGCTCAAATAACTAAATGTCTAAGCTTTAGCTCAAAGAGCTAGCACAGTCTTGAGTTGCTTGGGTGACCAGGGTTTGATACCGCTTGTTCACACATGCCTGCCCTGGTCCATCACATCAACCCATCAGTACTTTCTCTGTTCATCTCTAGACTTTCCAGCCTCCACTACCTCCTCACTGGGCTGGGCTGGGGCTGCACTGCGCTCCATTTCCATGAAGTCCAGTGGCCGCTCGTTGAGGGTGAGGACCCGAGGAGGGGTCTTCAGGGACAGGCTCTCTAGCGGGGTGGACTGGATCAAGTCCAGGTCTCTGGGCCTGGGGAACTGAGAGTCCTCACTGTCTCCTGAGAAGAGCAGTCAGGAGGGGTGTCACATAAGGGCCAATACAGGGTTATGTTTATTAAGACTTGAAACCTAAAACAGTTTGCAATGGAAAATGAAACTCTTGTCTGGAAGAACATCATCGATTTTGAGCCTAATGAACATGGTCCACGAGTATCAACACTACAGAGACCCTGTGGAGGACCAATGTGGCTACCTGACATTACGATCCTCTCTGGGACCTGCATCATGACGTTGTGCAGGTCATGTGAGCCTGCCTCGGGGTTGTCATGACCGTAGGGGCCAATTTTGAGCATCTCTGGAATCCTCATGCGCTGGCTGATGCCCTCTGTGTACTCCAGCTCGTAGTGGATGCGGTTCATCTCCGCCATCTCTGCAGTGGGAGAGGGGAATGCTGCTCCGTTCATTTGGCTGAAAAATATTTTTAAAAGCGTCATTTACTTTCAATATCAGCAAACCCAACTAACTGGTTACACAACATAGTTTGGGATTCCCCTTCACAACAATAATACAACGACAAGCAAGTTTCAGTTTATGTATTAAGAGAAGAGGCGCTAAAATAAAATGCTTTATCCATGTAGCCACATATAGGCTTATTTTTTAACTAACTATACCCCAGGAAACCTTGATGGTGATGGTCTTCGTCTTTGGATTAAAATATAACTAATGTTCGCGATGCTATCATGTGATAAGGATAAAAGGAGCATCTGAATCAATGGCCTGAATGTATCTCCACTCTCCAAATGAGGACCACTTACTAATGGCTAGTATTTTCACCAATGAAACCAAAATAGACCTTGGATGGCTGGAATATCAGCAAAAAATAGCTGTCTAGGTATCAAGCTGGCTAGCTAGCTAAATTAGCTATCTAGATATGTTGGTGCGCTTAGTGTCTGTAATGTTTACCCATATAAAGCCCCATAAATGCAATTCCAAATAGTATTTAGCGAGTAGCAAGCTAACTACTGACTGCGGCCTGACCAGATACTTTGAAATGTCGGTATGAAAGGCAGTTATCTAGCACGCTAGCTCAATTTCTAGCTGGTAGTGGTAGCTACCTAGCTGGCCTTACCCTTTGGTTTGTTCTTCTCCCATCAATTAAATATACGTGCAAAAATGGATATGGTCAAGCTGAAGATTCAAGAGTGCATTACAAATGATGTAGCATCCTTATATGTTGATTCCAGGAAGCTGAAAGGGACAACAATGTACACTGCAGCCCTGAACGAATGTAATGGATGGGGACCCAAACCGGAAGTTGTTTTACGTCACATGAAAATGATTGTTCTTGGTACAATAAAATACCTGTTATAATATCTGTTGTAATGATTTCTGCAGTGTTGGAAAAAAGTACCCAATTGTCATATTTGGGTAAAAGTAAAGATACACTACATGGCCAAAAGTATGTGGACACATGCTCATCGAACATCTCATTTCAAAATAATGGGCATTAATATGGAGTTGGTCCCCCCTTTGCAGCTATAACAGCCTCCACTCTTCTGGGAAGGCTTTCCACTAGATGTTGGAATATTGCGGCAGGGACTTGCTTCCACTCAGCCACAAGAGCATTAGTGAGGTTGGGCACTGATGTTGGGCTATTAGGCCTGGCTTGCAATCGGAGTTCCCATTCATCCCAAAGGTGTTCCATGGGGTTGAGGTCAGGTCTCTGTGCAGGCCAGTCAATTTTTTCCATACCGATCTGTATGGACCTCGCTTTGTGCATGGGGCATTGTCATGCTGAAACAGGAAAGGGCTTTCCCCAAACTGTTGTCACAAAGCTGGAAGCCCAGAATAGTCTACAATGTCATTTTATGCTGTAGCATTAAGATTTCCCTTCTTTGGAACTAATGGGCCTAGCCCGAACCATGAAAAACAGCCCCAAACCATTATTCCTCCTCCACCTAACTTTACAGTTGGCACTATGCATTGGGGCAGGTAGCGTTCTCCTGGCATTTGCCAAACCCAGATCGTCAGTCGGACTGCCAGATGGCGAAGCGTGATTCATCACTCAGAGAACCTGTTTCCACTGTTTCAGAGTCCAATGGCAACGAGCGTTACACCACTCCAGCAGACGCTTGGTATTGAGCATTGTGATCGTAGGCTTGTGTGCAGCTGCTCAGCCATGGAAACCCATTTCCTGACGCGCCCAACGAACAGTTCTTGTGCTGACGTTGCTTCCAGAGGAAAGACGATTTGTATGTGCTTTGCGCTTCAGCACTCGGTGGTCCTGTTCTGTGAGCTTATGTGGCCTACCACTTTGCAGACTGAGCTGTTGTTGCTCCTAGACATTTCCACTTCACAATAACAGCACTTACAGTTGAAAGTCACTGAGCTCTTCAGTACAGGCCATTCTACTGCTAATGTTTGTCTATGGAGATTGCATGGCTGTTCGATTTTATGCACCTGTCAGCAACGGGTGTGGCTGAAATAGCCGAATCCACTAATTTGAAGGGAGTCCACATGACCCCGTAAAATACTACTTGAGTAAAAGTCTAAAAGTCTATAGTTTTACTTTAAGTATCAAAAGTAAATGTAATTGCTAAAAGTATCGAAATTAAAAGTATAAATTATTTCAAATTCCTTATATTAAGCAAACCAGACGGCATCAAATTCTTGCTTTTTTAATTTGAATTTATTTGAATTTATTTCACCTTTATTTAACCAGGTAGGCAAGTTGAGAACAAGTTTTCATTTACAATTGCGACCTGGCCAAGATATAGCAAAGCAGTTCGACACATTCAACAACACAGAGTTACACATGGAGTAAAACAAACATACAGTCAATAATACAGTAGAAAAATAAGTCTATATACAATGTGAGCAAATGAGGTGAGATAAGGGAGGTAAAGGCAAAAAAAAGTCCATGGTGGTGAAGTAAATACAATATAGCAAGTAAAACACTGGAATGGAAGATTTGCAGTGGAAGAATGTGCAAAGTAGAGATAGGAAAATGGGGTGCAAAGGAGCAAAATAAATAAATACAGTATGGGGAGAGGTAGTTGTTTGGGCTAAATTATAGATGGGCTATGTACAGGTGCAGTAATCTGTGAGCTGCTCTGACAGCTGGTGCTTAAAGCTAGTGAGGGAGATAAGTGTTTCCAGTTTCAGAGATTTTTGTTGTTCGTTCCTGTCATTGGCAGCAGAGAACTGGAAGGAGAGGCGGCCAAAGGAAGAATTGGTTTTGGGGGTGACCAGAGAGATATACCTGCTGGAGCGCGTGCTACAGGTGGGTGCTGCTATGGTGACCAGCGAGCTGAGATAAGGGGGGACTTTACCTAGCAGGGTCTTGTAGATGACCTGGAGCCAGTGGGTTTGGCGACGAGTATGAAGCGAGGGCCAGCCAACGAGAGCGTACAGGTCGCAGTGGTGGGTAGTATATGTGGCTTTGTTGAGAAAACGGATGGCACTGTGATAGACTGCATCCAATTTATTGAGTAGGGTGTTGGAGCCTATTTTGTAAATGACATCGCCGAAGTCGAGGATCGGTAGGATGGTCAGTTTTACAAGGGTATGTTTGGCAGCATGAGTGAAGGAAGCTTTGTTGCGAAATAGGAAGCCAATTCTAGATTTAACTTTGGATTGGAGATGTTTGATGTGAGTCTGGAAGGAGAGTTTACAGTCTAACCAGACACCTAGGTATTTGTAGTTGTCCACATATTCTAAGTCTGAACCGTCCAGAGTAGTGATGTTGGATGGGCGGGCAGGTGCAGGCAGCGATCGGTTGAAGAGCATGCATTTAGTTTTACTTGTATTTAAGAGAAATTGGAGGCCACGGAAGGAGAGTTGTATGGCATTGAAGCTCATCTGGAGGGTTGCTAACACAGTGTCCAAAGAAGGGCCAGAAGTATACAGAATGGTGTCATCTGCGTAGAGGTGGATCAGAGCCTCGCCAGCAGCAAGAGCGACATCATTGATGTATACAGAGAAGAGAGTCGGTCCAAGAATTGAACCCTGTGGCACCCCCATAGAGACTGCCAGAGGCCTGGACAACAGGCCCTCCAATTTGACACACTGAACTCTGTCAGAGAAGTGGTTGGTGAACCAGGCCAGGCAATCATTTGAGAAACCAAGGCTATCGAGTCTGCCGACGAGGATGTGGTGATTGACAGAGTCGAAAGCCTTGGCCAGGTCAATGAATACGGCTACACAGTATTGTTTCTTATCGATGGCGGTTAAGATATCATTTAGGACCTTGAGCATGGCTGAGGTGCACCCATGACCAGCTCTGAAACCAGATTGCATAGCGGAGAAGGTATGGTGGGATTCGGAATGGTCGGTAATCTGTTTATTGACTTGGCTTTCGAAGACCTTAGAAAGGCAGGGTAGGATAGATATAGGTCTGTAGCAGTTTGGGTCAAGAGTGTCCCCCCCTTTGAAGAGGGGGATGACCGCAGCTGCTTTCCAATCTTTGAGATTCTCAGACAACACGAAAGAGAGGTTAAACAGGCTAGTAATGGGGGTTGCAACAATTTTGGCAGATCATTTTAGAAAGAAAGGGTCCAGATTGTCTAGCCCGGCTGATTTGTAGGGGTCCAGATTTTGCAGCTCTTTCAGAACATCAGCTGACTGGATTTGGGAGAAGGAGAAATGGGGAAGGCTTGGGCGAGTTTCTGTGGGGGGTGCAGTGCTGTTGACCGGGGTAGGGGTATCCAGGTGGAAAGCATGGCCAGCCGTCGAAAAATGCTTATTAAAATTCTCAATTATAGTGGATTTATCGGTGGTGACAGTGTTTCCTATCCTCAGTGCAGTGGGCAGCTGGGTGGAGGTGTTCTTATTCTCCATGGACTTTACAGTGTCCCAGAACTTTTTTGAGTGTGTGTTGCAGGAAGCAAATTTCTGCTTGAAAAAGCTAGCCTTGGCTTTTCTAACTGCCTGTGTATATTGGTTTCTAGCTTCCCTGAAAAGTTACATATCACAGGGGCTGTTCGATGCTAATGCAGAACGCCAAAGGATGTTTTTGTGTTGGTTAAGGGCAGTTAGGTCTGGAGAGAAACAAGGGCTATATCTGTTCCTGGTTCTAAATGTCTTGAATGGGGCATGCTTATTTAAGATGGTGAGGAAGGCATTTAAAAAAATAACCAGGCATCCTCTACTGACGGGATGAGATCAATATCCTTCCAGGATACCCGTGTCAGGTCGATTAGAAAGGCCTGCTCGCTGAAGTGTTTCAGGGAGCGTTTGACAGTGATGAGTGGAGGTTGTTTGACGGATAGCCCGGGGCACACTCGAACATTCAGACATCATTTACAAACGAAGCATGTGTGTTTAGAGAGTCTGCCAGATGAGAGTCAGTATGGATGACTGTGGATGTTGTCATGTGCATAAATTTGAGTATTTTCCTGTCCTGCTAAGCATTCAAAATGTTTTTAGTGTCTGGGGAAATGTATGGAGTAAAAAGTACATTATTTTCTTTAGGAATGTAGTGAAGTAAAAATAAATGTTGTCTCACATGGTAGGTACCTATTAACCATAGGTCAAACATATTTGAGCTACTTTTTTATTGTTTGATCATAAGAATGCATCGATTTTCCTAAAATGTTGCCTGGTGTATTATTAACTGATACAAATTATTAAGCCTACTTATTCAGCAGTTGTATCACAATTGTTTGAAGGTTGGAGCAAAAACATGTGCAGAGATTTAGAGGGAAATCCAGAGAGTTAAAGAGAGTGTGGATGCAGAGATGATAGAAGACACTGTGAAAACGCTCTACAAACTGCAGGAGAAGATCCATAAGAAGGGAGGAGGAAATAAAGGGGAATGTGTTGGAGGAGGTAGGGAATGGAGAACGCAAAGGAGGAAATGAAGAAGAGGAAGGAGGAGGTATAGAGGAAGGAGAAGGTGACAAGGCAGAGACAGGTGGCGGAGAAGGAGAATCGGAGGATGGAGAAGAAGTGGGAGTAGGTAGAGCCGAAAGACAAGGGGCTGGATAGGCAGAAAGAGAAACTTGAGAAGAAGAGCAAGAAACCTGAAATATTGCTGAAAGTTGGAAAGTTGGAAAAGGAGAAAGAGAAATTAGATAGGAAGAATAAGACGGTGGAAAGGTTGAAAGTGGATGTGAATAAGAGAAGGTAGAATATTACAGGAACAGGAGAGATGATGAAAAAAGACAGAGAATGAGATGTTAATCTTATTCTTCCTCTACAAAATAAAAGTAGATGTGGAAGAGAAGGCAGAGGAGATGCAGAAAGTGAAAGTGGAGTGGAAGTGATTGAAGGAGAAGATGAAAGAGAGAAAGAGGGAGAAAAACAGAGAGAAAGAAGTAGAGAGAAGGGAAAGTGCAGGATGTAGAGAGAAACACACACACACAGCCATTAATGTCCCACTCTGCACTCAGTACCGTGAGCCTACATTTGAATTAACATATGAGAAAACTGCAAATTTGCGTAAAGGGCAGTCTCCTTGTAATACATATCCATTAATAAATTCACGACAACAACACTGGAGGTCGCTGTTTCTAACTCAACGAGATCTAATATAATAAAATATGGAGCCCATACGGTGAAGGGGGATGCAAACTGAGGGACAACAAGACCTTCTCTCAAGCTCTCGAGATACGGTACAATCTTGTGGCTGGAGACGAAGCATTGTAGTCTTGTTTCGGAGCGTTTTCAGTCGGAGACAGGATGCACATAATTATTTGACGCGACTATAGGCGATATTTACCTATCACCACATCATTCTTTACTTTGTGGTCTTCTCTGTGTGAATTAATAATGTTCTTGGACATTTTAATTTGGTGTATGATAGCACTGGACACCACGCGTATCGCATCATCTCTGGAGTTACAACCTGACATGTGAGTGACTTTAGAGTTGCACGACTATTTTATGTTGAATCATCTAATAGATGAGCACACTATAGCCTTCATGTGACACATGAACATTTGAGCCTGTAAATAGTCAAATGAATAAAGGCTTCGTTTGGTATTTGCGGCTCTTCAATGGAAATGTGTTATTGCAGCATGTTTCAATAGGCCGGCCTACTTTTGGTTAAAGGGATCACCCACAACCTCTAATCATGGTTATTAGGCTTTGTTGTCACTGTTTTCTACTGTTGGATACAAACGTTATATCTGTATAATTTACTCATGTCTTTTTTGACTGCACAACAGTCAACTGGATGTATTTGTCCTCTAGGCGTCGCTCTTTGTGCACCTCACGTAAAATGTACCATATTATACTTTACCCTGCAAACATGACCACTATTATACTGAGGATGTAAAGGAATGTGCATTTCTCAAGAGACTTCCCGAAAAGAATGAGCGTGTGCAGGACGCGCATGCAGGAGTGTTTTTTCATGTAGGAGCCTTATACTTCTCTCAGCTAATTAACCTAGCCTGCTGTCTATTGAACCCAGATGGTGTGTGCAGATGCAGAAATACACCTTTGGACAAAAGTGTGTTATAAATCCCTGTTCCGAAAACATTTTGATATATTTATATGATATATATATATTATATTTATAATATTTATTATGGTATGTAGATATTCAGTTGTTCAGCTGCTGATTCCCTTAGCATTTTCGTTGGCGGACAGACAGACATGCACCAAGTAATGCACACACACAAATACAAGCACACACACATTCTGACATGTTTTCTCTTATGAGATTGTAAACTGGTATTGCCTGGAGGGTTTCATTGGTTGTTTATTGGGTATGTGGAACACTGTCCAAGTCTAGCAGAGTATTTGAGATCATGAGTCTAGGGAATTCTAAAGGAGAACAGACCAAAACCCAGACTACAGATGCAGATAGAATTATTTTTACTTTACATTATGGAGCCACAGCAGGTAATGCACAAGCTGTATAGTGTGCCTTGAGCTAAACAATGAGATACTCCTAACAATGGCCAATTGTCATTGCTGAACTCAATCCAATTCCTCATTTCCCAGGTCTATCTGGTGCTGTGAATAGACATAAGATAGCACATCTAGGTAATGTATGTTACTGTGTCTGTTGGAATGTGTGCATCTGCTTCCTCTTGGATTGTGTCAGTGTTTCCCCTGCGTCGGCGTGCTCCCTGGTGACACACACACACACACACACCTCATCTGGGGGGAACACGCTGGGCACCTGTCAAGACTCTGGAGGGTCTGGAGCTGCTGGGTGGTTCGTGATGAGGGTCAGCAACTCTGGTGTGTCAGAAGGGGAAGGGTAGCAACTCTCTCTCATGAGCCTCAACCCTGACCCTCTCCTGTCCTGTGTCTCACTAATCACTTGAAGGATATCTAAACCGCTCATCTCCATTTTTACTCCGTTGTAAATCAATGATTAAATTGATGACAACAACATGGTATATACCAATGTAGCCCTTGTACCCAGAGTAATTATAGTGTTACTACACAGGTATACAAGCTACTTAATGTAAAGTGTTACAGACTGAACCATCCTCTCTGTGTCTCTGCAGGCCTAATGTGTGCGCGGAGCAGGAGTTGTCCATGCTGGGTGCACGCCAGCCCTGTGTCCAGGCCTTCACTCGGATGGTCAAGGTCTGGAAGCAAGGCTGCACCGGCCATCGCTGGTGTGTTGGCTACGAAAGGAGGTGAGTGGCACATCTTCTCCAATACCCTGTTGTTGTTGTTGTTGTTGTTGGATAGTTGTGCTGAGTCTCTCCTATCATAACTGGGCTCATACAGATGTAGGATCTTAATTTGAGCCAGTTTCATATCATACAGCAGGAAAATAGTCCTGCAGCCACAGGAAATTTGAATTGTTATGTGGATTATAAATAATGTACATTTTTTTAGGGTTTGAGGGAAAATCAAGTCTGACATTTCAAAGTGGAAATTACAAACTTCAGAAGCCTTTTCAAACCTCAAATACACTACAAGTTTAACATTTCCTGCATTGCAGGAAAGTTCTCCTCCAGCAGGGTGATCAAATGAAGATCCTTCACCTGTATGTCATTTCCTTTCTGCAGAACAGGCTACTACACAGCCTACAGGCAGGTGTACAGTATGGATGTGCACAGAATGACCAGGTGCTGCCCTGGGTGGACACAGAGGGGCAAGGAGAGGGGTTGTTTGCACCGTGAGTTCAAAGACAAACACTGGATATTATTTTCATATTAACACATGTATCTATGGAATAATGTAGCGCTATCGATACATATGAAATGAATTGATCATGTGTTGTCATGCCCATGATGTGTCTGAGCATTTGCAGGTGCTACTGAAATGACTGATGTGCATTGTGCTCTACAGGGGTGTGTGCTGCTAATACCTGCTTCAATGGGGGCAGGTGTGATGAGGGAGGTGACCAGATCTGTCAGTGTCCTGTAGGCTTCCAAGGAACACGCTGCCAGTATGGTGAGTGAGTCATCACGGAGTCAGAGGAAGAGAACATGTTGCATGTTGTGGACACCTTGCCATGGTTTAAGGGGGGAGGGGGTGGTGTGAGGGAGGCGGAGAGAATTGTGAGAAAATTGTAAAGAGAGTGAGAGACAGAGAGGGAGAGAGAGAGAGAGAGAGAGAGAGGGAGAGATGGGTAAGGAGAGAGAGCGAGTGAGAAAGAGGGAATGAGAGGCCAGAGAGAAACACAGATGCCTTTTTTCGACTAAACACTTCAACAATATTGTAAAGGTCAATGTTTTTTAACCTTCAGTGTCCACCCTGTACCCACTAGCCACCCCTTTGCGTTGTATTCTAGAGACTGACCTACATGTATATCCTTAAAGGAGAGCATACTGTTAATGTTCTAATGGACACAGTGCAGACCTTGTGCTTTCATTTTGAACAACATACATTTTCCTTTCCTGTGGCTGCGATCGGCAAAGGCCGCTCAATGGGGGTTGCTGGGTAATTAGAGGTGGCAGAAGTGCACTCTGGGAGAAAAGGGGTCCTTTGAAGGCTGGTGCCGCAGGCGCTAGGAGGCTAACTCAACCCTGCCTCGGTCCTCTGTCCTCCAGTCTGCAAGCTGGATCCTACCCACCTTGCTTCTACACCTGCATTGCTTGCTGTTTGGGGTTTTAGGCTGGGTTTCTGTATAGCACTTTGTGATGTCAGCTGATGTAGGAAGAGCTTTATAAATACATTTGATTGGTTGATTGATAATGAGGGCGTGTGCAGTTTGAGGTTCTCACAGATGGAACAGACACTGCCTGTCTGGACACCAGGGCCTATATCCACATAAAATCTTCCCATAGAGTAGGAGTGCTAAAATAGGATCTTTGACCTTTTAGATCATAATGAATAAGATTATATGGACAGGTGGGAACCTGATCCTAGACCAGCTCCAACTCTGAAACACTTTGTGAATATGGGCCAATGACTGGTATTCCGTCAACATTCAATCCTTCATAGTTCATGTTTATTCAAGCTAATCAGCAAGCAATCACTATTGAACCCTCTTAGCAACTTGTTTTCCAACTATGAAGCAAGTACAGTTCTATTGTCCAGGCCCAAAGAATATTTACCTTAGGTGAAAGCATACTAGTGGAATGTGGACTGGAACATGATCTGTTACAAGTAACATGATCCAGAATTATTCTTCCTGTCTTTAACATTCTCATGAACATCTCTTGGTCTGCTCTCCATTCTCCCTGACCCTCTGACCCCTAACACTCTGTCATCCGGCCAAAAGCGAGAGGACAACGCTTGTTAGTTGATGTTCTAAGGAAGACTCCCGCCAAGAGAGAACAGAGAACAATTAGTTACAACCCCTTCCCATGCTCTTGCATGCACACACACACACACACACACACACACACACACACACACACACACACACACACACACACACACACACACACACACACACATTCAGGGCACACACATTCAGGCACAACACACAAGGAAGGTCCTGCCAAGGGCTCTCTTTGTTGCTCTTCCTCCGGCTGTGACATTTCACAGGGACACATCAGTGTTTGTTTCTGGTGGCTGTCCCACTTGTTTGTTTGGAAAGAGCTGCTTGGGTTTTCAGGGAAGGTTGAACAACATAGGGACACACTCAATAATCAGGTGACAGGGAAGGGGGGCACAGATAAGCCTGACTCTTTCCCGTCAAGGTTTTTAGCATCCTGTGATTCGGTTCCCTCTGTGAACACAGCAGCTTTAACCTCTTTTTTGTTGTTGTTGAATTTTACCCCCTTTTTCTCCCCAATTTCGTGGTATCCAATTGTTAGTAGTTACGATCTTGTCTCATCGCTACAACTCCCATACGGCTCGGGAGAGACGAAGGTTGAAAGTCATGCGTCCTCCAATACACAACCCAACCAAGCCGCACTGCTTCTTAACACAGCGCGCATCCAACCCGGAAGCCAGCTGAACCAATGTGTCGGAGGAAACACTGTGCACCTGGCAACCTTGGTTAGCGCGCACTGCGCCCGGCCCGCCACAGGAGTCGCTTGTGCGCGATGAGACAAGGACATCCCTACCGGCCAAGCCCTCCCTAACCCGGACGACGCTAGGCCAATTGTGCGTCGCCCTACGGACCTTCTGGTCGCGGCCGGTTACGACAGAGACTGGGTGCGAACCCAGGGTCTCTGGTGGCACAGCTGGCGCTGAGCTTTGACCTCTTATTCCTCCTCTCTCCCTTAACATCTTTCCTTCCTCCACAGAGTAGATTTATCCTATTTTCCTGCCAGAAGGATTAAAAAAGAGCAGCAGCTCAGGCCAAGCAGCCATGTTCAGCCAGTTCTCACTGATAGGGACACTGTTTCTCTGTGTGGAGTCAAATGCATAAAAAAGGATTAGATTTAGAAGTTGTGTAATTAGTGTAATTTTATATTCAAGAATATTCTTAAGTGATCATGCCAGAGAAGCCGGTGTTTGGAGGATAAATTGGCACGGGTGTTGTTAAGCCCAAGAAGATGAAGTCGAAAAAAATTACACAACTTCTAAACTTCATCCTTGACCTTTTTAGGCATTTGACTCCACACAGAGAAACAGTGTCCCTCTCAGTGAGAACTGGCTGAACATGGCTGCTTGGCCTGAGCTGCTGCCCTCCTTTAATCCTTCTGGCTGGAGAGAATGTTATCACTTTAATCATTCTGGCTGGAGAGAACGTTATCACTTTAATCCTTCTGGATGGAGAGAATGTTATCACTTTAATCCTTCTGGATGGAGAGAATGTTATCACTTTAATCCTTCTGGCTGGAGAGGACGTTATCACTTTAATCATTCTGGCTGGAGAGAATGTTATCACTTTAATCATTCTGGCTGGAGAGAACGTTATCACTTTAATCATTCTGGCTGGAGAGAATGTTATCACTTTAATCCTTCTGGCTGGAGAGAATGTTATCACTTTAATCATTCTGGCTGGAGAGAACGTTATCACTTTAATCCTTCTGGATGGAGAGAACGTTATCACTTTAATCCTTCTGGATGGAGAGAATGTTATCACTTTAATCCTTCTGGCTGGAGAGGACGTTATCACTTTAATCCTTCTGGATGGAGAGAACGTTATCACTAATCCTTCTGGCTGGAGAGGACGTTATCACTTTAATCCTTCTGGATGGAGAGGACGTTATCACTTTAATCCTTCTGGCTGGAGAGGACGTTATCACTTTAATCCTTCTGGATGGAGAGGACGTTATCACTTTAATCCTTCTGGCTGGAGAGGACGTTATCACTTTAATCCTTCTGGATGGAGAGAACGTTATCACTTTAATCCTTCTGGCTGGAGAGGACGTTATCACTTTAATCCTTCTGGATGGAGGGGACGTTATCACTTTAATCCTTCTGGATGGAGAGGATGTTATCATTTTAATCCTTCTGGATGGAGAGGACGTTATCACTTTAATCCTTCTGGATGGAGAGGACGTTATCACTTTAATCCTTCTGGATGGAGAGGACGTTATCACTTTAATCCTTCTGGATGGAGAGGACGTTATCACTTTAATCCTTCTGGATGGAGAGGACGTTATCACTTTAATCCTTCTGGATGGAGAGGACGTTATCATTTTAATCCTTCTGGATGGAGAGGACGTTATCACTTTAATCCTTCTGGATGGAGAGGACGTTATCACTTTAATCCTTCTGGATGGAGAGGATGTTATCATTTTAATCCTTCTGGATGGAGAGGACGTTATCACTTTAATCCTTCTGGATGGAGAGGATGTTATCATTTTAATCCTTCTGGATGGAGAGGATGTTATCATTTTAATCCTTCTGGATGGAGAGGACGTTATCACTTTAATCCTTCTGGATGGAGAGGATGTTATCACTTTAATCCTTCTGGATGGAGAGGACGTTATCATTTTAATCCTTCTGGATGGAGAGGACGTTATCACTTTAATCCTTCTGGATGGAGAGGACGTTATCATTTTAATCCTTCTGGATGGAGAGGACGTTATCACTTTAATCCTTCTGGATGGAGAGAACGTTATCACTTTTATACAGTGGGTTACCAACATACAAATAAGAATTGACATATTTTCATAAAAAAGGTTTTGATATTTTTTACATTCACTTTGGCACTAATTTCCGAACCGTGGTCATTTTTCAAAACTCTAGACAGAAAACTCAAAACTGTCATCACTTGCATTCATATCTTTAAAGAAACCTTGCACTTGCAGAATCATTGGTTCAAATAACTAATTTATCATGAAAAACCATAGGTTTATATCACCCACACACAAGATACCAATAGTGTCACTGTGTAGTTGTTCGTACAATCATTAAATATGTCACGAAAATTGTCTTGAAAATGACCAAACCAAGGTGCAGCGTGGTCAGCGTACATTTTACTTTATTATAATGTCGCCAACAAATCAAGAAACAAAAAAACCTGACCGTGAAGTTTACTAGGGCTATACAGGCCACTATAACAAAGACAACCACCCACAAATACCAAAGGAAAAAGGCTGCCTAAGTATGATTCCCAATCAGAGACAACGATAGACAGCTGTCCCTGATTGAGAACCATACCCGGCCAAAACATAGAGCATAGAGTTTCCCACCCGAGTCACACCCTGACCAACCAAACATAGAGAATATAAAGATCTCTACGGTCAGGGCATGACAAAATATTGTTGTACAAAATATGTGATACATGTTTCATTATGGTGCTACACATAAATACATCACTGTAAAAGGACTAGTAGAGAGAATACTACAGACAGTGGAATCATTGAACAAAATCTGACATGTATTGATGAAATACAATAAAATCACAACATAGGTTTCTTTGAATCAAAGCAAAAATAATTAGCTACAGAAAAGAAAAAAACTTCAGTAAAACATAAATTGCAGTGTTCCTCACCCGGCTTACTGTAAATCACAAAACAAAAGATTGATTACTGTACTTCTATATTTCCATCAACCCTGTCTTGTGGATTTGGCCACAGGTTCTCATCCACATCACAATGGATGTTTTCATTAGCCAAACATCTTGGGAAGAATCTTCGGGCGAATCCAGACCTGTGATGCCAGTGCATGCATCATCCATGGCCTGGAGAAGGGTGGCTTGTTCGTGAGGGCGTCTATCATATACCTTCCACCTTCATGTGGAGACAAATTCCTCAAACAGGTTAAGGAAAGGAGAGTATGGGGGTAAGTACAGGGTGGTAAATTGAGGATGGGCCTGAAACCATGCTTGCGCCATTTGAACATGGTGGAACCTGACATTATCCCACACAATGACATAGTTCACGCTATCAGCTCTACTGACCTGATTTAGCTCACCAAGGAAGGTTACAAGGAGAGCTGCATTATATGATCCAATACAAGGTCGGCATCTCACCACACCATCTTCCGATATAGCCGCACACATGGTGATGTTGGCCCAGCGTTATCCAGGTACTTGGATGGTTGCCCGCTGGCCAATGAAATTCTGATCCCGTCTCATCCAAAAAGAGGAATTTGTGATGGTTTTCGTCAGCATCCAGCTCCATCACCCTCTAAAAATACATTTTGGGAAGAGAATGACTGATTACAATGATGTAGAATTTTTGGCATCTTGAAACTGAACATACCTGAACATACTCAGTCCTCAGTTGCTTCACTCTGTCTGCATTTCTTTCAAAAGGCACACGGTATAGTTGTTTTAGAGACCCTGGTGCCTTTACAGCATGCGTGCAATAGTCAGCAAACTGATGGCTTTCACATCGTTGAACATGTCGTCACTGGCCAAGATGTGCTGCTGAATTTCTGTAAGGCAAATATAATTTCTGCCCTGAACCAAACTGACCACAGCCCACTCTTGTTGGTCAGTCAGAATTTTGCCTCTGTCTCCCCTATTTGGCCTAGGCTCAATTCTGTAGGGAAAATTATAGTAAGAACACATTTAGTCACATCACCTACTCTGTGGTACACATTGGCATGCAGTGTACAGTCATGTGACAGTTGAGAGTAGCCGAATGTTTAGTGCATGCTGAAGACTTACCGGTTCTCATTGCAGAAAGTTCTGATGATTAAGGCCAAGGTTGATCTTCTGAGGTTTGGTTGAATCATTGTAGCTGCCTCAGCCATTGTCATGCTATGATTTACGACCTGGTCTACAACTATTGCTCGTATTTCATTGGACACTCTTTGCTGTTGCTGCCGCTGTCTTGGTCCGTGGCCTTGTCCTCTACCACGTTCCCCCACACCTCTCAAACGAGGCCCACGACCACCTCTCAGAAGAGGTGCTTGGTCCGTGGCCTTGTCCTCTACCACGTTCCCCCACACCTCTCAAACGAGGCCCACGACCACCTCTCAGAAGAGGTGCTTGGTCCGTGGCCTTGTCCTCTACCACGTTCCCCCACACCTCTCAAACGATGCCCACGACCACCTCTCAGAAGAGGTGCTTGGTCCGTGGCCTTGTCCTCTACCACGTTCACCCCACACCTCTCAAACGAGGCCCACGACCACCTCTCAGAAGAGGTGCTTGGTCCGTGGCCTTGTCCTCTACCACGTTCCCCCACACCTCTCAAACGAGGCCCACGACCACCTCTCAGAAGAGGTGCTTGGTCCGTGGCCTTGTCCTCTACCACGTTCCCCCACACCTCTCAAACGAGGCCCACGACCACCTCTCAGAAGAGGTGCTTGTCTCCTGCCATTCCTTTGACCACCACGTCTTCCTCCTCCCACTGCTTGATTGTGACCTGGATCACCTGCCAGCTCCATGTTATCGCTAGGTTGTTGTAGGTGGATACCACTCATTTCACTATATACTTGTACCACAATATGAAATCAATCATCAGTAACGAGTTGGCAGTATTGGAAAAGCAATTACAAGGGCCTGCATACATACACTCACCGGCCACTATATTAGGTACACCTGCATGTTAACGCAAATAGCCTGCTCCTTCGAACAGCGAGTCATGTGGCAGCCTGTAACTCAATATATAGAGTATATAGAGTAGAGAGCTTTAGTTGTTGTTCAACCAAACATTAAAACGGGCAAGATGCATAATCTAAGCAACTTTGACCGTGGTATGATTGTTGGTGCCAGACATGGTGATTCCAACATCTCAAAAATAGCTGCCTTCCTGGGATTTTTTTAGAGAATGGTACGATAAACAAAACACATTCAGTGAGCGGCAGTTCTGTGGGCAAAAATACCTTGTTAATGAGAGAGGTCAGAGGAGAATGTCCAGACTCATTCAAGCTAACAGAAAGGCCACAAATAACAGCCGTTTAAAACAGTGGTGTACAGAAGGGCATCTCTTAACGTACAACACCGTGAATAATTTAGGCTGTTGTGGAAGCAAAAGGGGGTCCTACCCAGTACTAATAAAGTGGCCGGTGAGTGTAAAGTAATGTCAAATCTGAAAACATGGTCTGGAAAAGTGGTACATGGGACCATAGAAACAGTGTCTGATAGAGAATGATGATGAAATATTACATCCATAGATAATGTAGTCCAATTGGTGCGTGTTCCAATGTAATTGGTGTCAATGGATCTGGTTATCCTAAAACTTTCATGATCTAAACATGGAATACTGTTTGTCAGTTTCCATAAATCTATCTAACAGTTACTTATCATTTTGAGCAGTTGTATCAATTGATAGTAAGATCATCGTAATGAAATGAATAGACAGACATCTCAGATGTAATGTGTGAATTGTATTTTGAAATAGTAATACTTTGATGTTAAGTTGTGTCATTTTGAACAGGGGATTTTAGTTCAATGAACAAATGATCTTAGCTTTATGTGTATTTTATCCAAGCAATTGGAAATAGTTTTAAAATTTTGGAAAATGTGCATTTTGATCATTGGTTTTGTGGGGTTTATGTCTAGAGTTTTGAAAAATAACATCAAGGTTCTGAAATTAGTGCCACAGTGATTGTAAAAAAACATAACCTTTATTTAACTAGGCAAGTCAGTTAAGAACAAATTATTATTTACAATGACGGCCTACCCCGGCCAAACCTGGTCCAATTGTGCACAACCCTTTGAAACTCCCAATCACAGTCGGATGTGATGCAGCCTGGATTCAAACCAGGGACTGCAATGACGCCACTTGTACTGAGATGCAGTGTCTTAGACCGCTGCACCACTCGGCTATTTCATGCTTCCACAATATATAGCCCCGACACAAGTCTAGGGTTGCTACCCAAGCCAGGACACTGTTGTTCAGAGAAGCTAGCTATCAACACAGCTAACACAATCACTTCAAACTGAAGCTGGAAAGACTGCAAACTAGCTGCACTTCGTTTCGTTTGACCTTTTTTCAATTGACATTTCTTTGTATATATACAGTTGAAGTCAGAAGTTTACATACACTTAGGTTGGAGTCAGACAGATTATTTAACTTATAATTCACTGTATCACATTTCCAGTGGGTCAGAAGTTTACATACACTAAGTTGACTGTGCCTTTAAACAGCTTGGAAAATTCCAGAAAATTATGTCATAGCTTTAGAAGCTTCTGATAGGCTAATTGACATCATTCGAATCAATTGGAGGTGTACCTGTGGATGTATTTCAAGGCCTACCTTGAAACTCAGTGCCTCTTCGTTTGACATCATGGGAAAATCTAAATAAATCAGCCAAGACCTCCGAAAACAAATTGTAGACCTCCACAAGTCTGGTTCATCCTTGGGAGCAATTTCCAAACGCCTTAAGGTACCACGTTCATCTGTACAAACAATAGTACGCAAGTATAAACACCATGGAACCATGCAGCCGTCATACCGCTCAGGAAGGAGACACATTCTGTCTCCTAGAGATGAACGTACTTTGGTGTGAAAAGTGCAAATCAATCCCGGAACAACAGCAAAGGACCGTGTGAAGATGCTGGAAGAAACCGGTACAAAAGTATCTATATCCACAGTAAAAAGAGTCCTATATCGACATAACCTGAAAGGCCGCTCAGCAAGGAAGAAGCCACTGCTCCAAAACCGCCATAAAAAACTCAGACTACGGTTTGCAACTGCACATGGGGACACAGATCGTACTTTTTGGAGAAATGTCCTCTGGTCTGATGAAACAAAAATAGAACTGTTTGGCCATAATGACCATCATTATGTTTGGAGGAAAAAGGGGAGGCTTGCAAGCCGAAGAACACCATCCCAACTGTGAAGCATGGGTGTGGCAGCATCATGTTGTGGGGGTGCTTTGCTGCAGGAGGGACTGGTGCATTTCACAAAGAGATGGCATCATGAGGCGGGAAAGTTATGTGGATATATTGAAGCAACATCTCAAGACCTCAGTCAGGAAGGTGAAGCTTGGTCGAAAATGGGTCTTCCAAATGGACAATGACCACAAGCATACTTCCAAAGTTGTGGCAAAATGGCTTAAGGACAACAAAGTCAAGGTATTGGAGTGGCCATCACAAAGCCCTGACCTCAATCCTATAGTAAATGTGTGGGCTGAACTGAAAATGCGTGTGCGAGCAAGGATGCCTACAAACCTGACTCAGTTACACCAGCTCTGTCAGGAGGAATGGGCAAAAAATTCACCCAACTTATTGTGGGAAGCTTGTGGAAGGCTACCTGAAATGTTTGACCCAAGTTAAACCATTTAAAGGCAATGCTACCAAATACTAATTGAGTGTATGTAAACTTCTGACCCACTGGGAATGTGATGAAAGAAATAAAAGCTGAAATAAATCATTCTCTTTACTATTATTCTGACATTTCACATTCTTAAAATAAAGTGGTCCTAACTGACCTAAAACAGGGAATTCTACTAGGATTAAATATCAGGAATTGCGAAAACGGAGTTTAAATGTATTTGGCTAAGGTGCATGTAAACTTCCGACTTCAACTGTACATAAAAAGGATGCCAGCTGATTCATGATTTCGACTGGCTGAGAAACGCTGCCTGTCTGTCATTACTATGGGAGAGCTGGAGATGGAATTTGAATATTGAAGCAATGTTGCAAATGTTGGTGAAAAAGACAGCAAGGTTTATACAAATCTCCGCTGTTGAAAACTAAATATTAGTCTAAAAGAAATGTCAGATAATATCTAGATGCTTTTTGTAGTGGAGATTAAGATGATAAATTGCCTGGCTGGGTGATGAGACAGTGGATTGAGCAGTCAGATGGAACAGAGTAAATAGGGATTTTAACGTCATAGATTTAGCCAGTGGTAACCTATGGAATAGACACCAGCTGGAATGCGCTTTTAACCAATCAGCATTCAGGATTAGACCCACCCGTTGTATAAATATAGATACAATGTGTGATTGTGATTGAAGGTGTGATCGAAGTGAGCTGCTTTTTGAGTTGGTGGATGTGTTTGAATGCAGCTCACTGACAGACTTTTCCCCCTTTTTGTATATTTTCTAAAAGCAATGCCCATTCATACGCACATGTTCCAATGTTCCAAGCCTATTCCAAGGTTATTCCCATGTAGTTTCACAATATCTCCCAGTCCAGCAGTGGAACATTGATTATCAGAGCTGAAACCATATTCCCATGTCCACCAGATGAACTATGCCACAGTCTTTAAGATGATCCACACCTTCTTAGACCCAGTCCAGGTTTGTGTTCATTAGGTCCCACCGTAGGTATTGCATTAGAAATGTGAACATTTTCTTTAAAAACTATTTCTGCGTCACTCTGCTTCTGAACATTTCCCTTGGTTTTGTGTCCCAAGTCAGCAGAGAGGCTTCAACATGCCAAGAGCACTGTCAACTCATTCAGAGTAATGAAGCTGTGCTGTGTTGCTCAGAGCTCCTGTCCTACCTGTCTCCGCTTTGCTGCAGTAGAGTTAGCCTTACAGAACCATAACCTTGGCTTTCTGACTGCTAAACCTATTAAGGACAAGAAGACTGGGGAGGGGGATGCTGTACAATGTTCTCCATGCTTTATTGGTTCACTCCTGCATAGCGTTCAGATTTGGTTTGACCCAGAAAGGTTGCAAGAACGAATCCCCGAGATCACAAGGTAAACATCTGTCGTTCTGCCCATGAACAAGGCAGTTAAACCACTGTTCCTAGGCCGTCATTGGAAATAAGAATTTGTTCTTAACTAACTTGCCTAGTAAAATAAAGGTAAAAATTAAAAATACATAAAAATATGTGAGTGTGGTGGTTGTAATACTATGGCGATTCTCCCTGGATTAGATACAGTGCCTTGCGAAAGTATTCGGCCCCCTTGAACTTTGCGACCTTTTGCCACATTTCAGGCTTCAAACATAAAAATATAAAACTGTATTTTTTTGTGAAGAATCAACAAGTGGGACACAATCATGAAGTGGAACGACATTTATTGGATATTTCAAACTTTTTTAACAAATCGAAAACTGAAAAATTGGGCGTGCAAAATAATTCAGCCCCCTTAAGTTAATACTTTGTAGCGCCACCTTTTGCTGCGATTACAGCTGTAAGTCGCTTGGGGTATGTCTCTATCAGTTTTGCACATCGAGAGACTGAAATTTTTTCCCATTCCTCCTTGCAAAACAGCTCGAGCTCAGTGAGGTTGGATGGAGAGCATTTGTGAACAGCAGTTTTCAGTTCTTTCCACAGATTCTCGATTGGATTCAGGTCTGGACTTTGACTTGGCCATTCTAACACCTGGATATGTTTATTTTTGAACCATTCCATTGTAGATTTTGCTTTATGTTTTGGATCATTGTCTTGTTGGAAGACAAATCTCCGTCCCAGTCTCAGGTCTTTTGCAGACTCCATCAGGTTTTCTTCCAGAATGGTCCTGTATTTGGCTCCATCCATCTTCCCATCAATTTTAACCATCTTCCCTGTCCCTGCTGAAGAAAAGCAGGCCCAAACCATGATGCTGCCACCACCATGTTTGACAGTGGGGATGCTGTGTTCAGGGTGATGAGCTGTGTTGCTTTTACGCCAAACATAACGTTTTGCATTGTTGCCAAAAAGTTCAATTTTGGTTTCATCTGACCAGAGCACCTTCTTCCACATGTTTGGTGTGTCTCCCAGGTGGCTTGTGGCAAACTTTAAACAACACTTTTTATGGATATCTTTAAGAAATGGCTTTCTTCTTGCCACTCTTCCATAAAGCCCAGATTTGTGCAATATACGACTGATTGTTGTCCTATGGACAGAGTCTCCTACCTCAGCTGTAGATCTCTGCAGTTCATCCAGAGTGATCATGGGCCTCTTGGCTGTATCTCTGATCAGTCTTCTCCTTGTATGAGCTGAAAGTTTAGAGGGACGGCCAGGTCTTGGTAGATTTGCAGTGGTCTGATACTCCTTCCATTTCAATATTATCGCTTGCACAGTGCTCCTTGGGATGTTTAAAGCTTGGGAAATCTTTTTGTATCCAAATCCGGCATTAAACTTCTTCACAACGGTATCTCGGACCTGCCTGGTGTGTTCCTTGTTCTTCATGATGCTCTCTGCGCTTTTAACGGACCTCTGAGACTATCACAGTGCAGGTGCATTTATACGGAGACTTGATTACACACAGGTGGATTGTATTTATCATCATTAGTCATTTAGGTCAACATTGGATCATTCAGAGATCCTCACCTAACTTCTGGAGAGAGTTTGCTGCACTGAAAGTAAAGGGGCTGAATAATTTTGCATGCCCAATTTTTCAGTTTTTGATTTGTTAAAAAAGTTTGAAATATCCAATAAATGTCGTTCCACTTCATGATTGTGTCCCACTTGTTGTTGATTCTTCACAAAAAAATACAGTTTTATATCTTTATGTTTGAAGCCTGAAATGTGGCAAAAGGTCGCAAAGTTCAAGGGGGCCGAATACTTTCGCAAGGCACTGTAAGTGCAGTCTTTGTGTTGTCTCAATGACCAGCACAGCTTGAGCAGATAGGTTTTTATTATTCTGTTTAGTTTATATGATGTGGAAAGTACACCTAAGCCAGTACCCAGTATCTGGGTTAAAGCATGAGGTAGTTGATGCAGCTCTGTCAACTCAGTGAAATGCTGATGCCACGAGAGCCACCACAGATATTGTGATGAGCAAGATGCAAGACTTTGCTCTCTCCACAGTCACACACAGTATCTTCGCATGTTCCGGTGTGGTAGCCAGGGGCCCAAAACCGTGGAGAAGTTGAGCCTCACGCTTCAACGCTCTTAGTTGTTGCAGAAATTGACCCACTATGCTGTTTACTTTCTGCATCTATGTTATTTCGCTGAGTCTACCTTTTAGTAATGATAATATAATTCATTTCATTTATAGCACTTTCCATCAAGTGCTCAAAGCGTTTTACATAAAGTTTTACACACTGTAGTCAGAGCTTGGAGCCACTCCACAGTACTAATACAAACCAGATTTGGTGGGTGAATGGGACGTTTATTTAGATCTGGACCTCTGTTACTTACCTGGAGCCATGAACCCAGCAGTTGTAGTCACTCAGGGAGAGCCACGCCCCGCTAGTCGGAAAAACTGTTGGATGGTGGAGATGGAGAGGAGTGTTGAGTGAAGGGGCACACGATGGTGGCAGAATGTAGGGTAGACTTCGGACCATATCATTAGAAATATGTCAGAATGTTGACCTACTGTATATAACTATAGTATTTCAAGTTGCACGCTCTTAATGTCACGTGCACAGGTACACTGAATTGCCTTCCTTGCAAGCTCCAAACCCAACAATGCCGTAATCAATATCGATGTAGCACAAAAGAAATAACATAAGGTACAACAAAAACACAAGAAATAAGAAATAAGAAGAATAGGAGAAAGTAAGAAGCTATTTACAGGGTCGGTTCCAGTACCATATTTACAATGTGCAGGATACCGAGTGACAGAGATAGATATGTGTAGGGGTACTAACCACCATATTCTAAAGAGACCACATTGTCAGACCATGAGAGAGATGGCACAATTATTTGATCATGTTGAGACTTTTATATTCTGTTGTGGATTTTGTATTTGTCAATGGTTGAGGGAACAGGGAAAGGGGAAGAAAGAGATAGACAGAGGGGAGAGAGCTAACCTCTCCAATGTAGATTTATGATGTTTGCTTTCCTCCATGTTCCCTAATCCTGGTCTGTGTTGTATAGAACACGTCTGGATAACGTCATCACACAGCAAGGAGGCACGCGATCCTTTCTCTGGATCTCAGACTGGCTTTATCCACGCTTTACCCAGCCCTGAGTCACCTGGAACCCCAGGAGAACCATTAGATAACCACCAGGGAACCCCCTGGATATAAAGTATGAATTACTAACCTCATGCCTGTGTGCCACTTGTAAATCAGTCAGCCTTTATGGGACCTTAGGGGCCACATCCCAATGTACTTAAGGGCCTCACCCGCAATGGTATATTATGGTCCGTATATTCATGTTGATGTTGTGGAACAGAAACAGTTAGCGATACAGATAGGTATGTACACTACAGCGCCTGTTGACTGTCTGTTCCTCAGGCCCATATGTTTGGGTCTGAACCGATCTGTAGCGGGGCGATCTTAGTCTATTACGGTGCCTTGAGAAAGTATTCATACCCCTTTACTTTTTTTTCACATTTTGTTGTGTTCCAGCATTGAATTTCAAATTGATTAAATTTAGATTTTGTGTCACTGGTGTCAAACATAGTGGTGGCTGCCTCATGTTATGGGTATGCTTGTAATCATTAAGGACTGGGGAGTTTTCAGGATACAAAATAAATGGAATGGAGTTAAGCACAGGTAAAATCCTAGAAGAAAACCTGCTTCAGTCTGCTTTCCACCAGACACTGGTAGATTAATTCCCCTTTCAAGCAGGACAATAACCTAAAACACAAGACCAAATCTACACTGGAGTTGCTTAACAAGAAGACAGTGAATGTTCCTGAGTGGCCGAGTTTGAAAATCTATGGCAAGACATGAAAATGGTTTAGCAATGATCAACGACCAATTGAACCATTTTGAAAAGAATAATGGGTAAATATTGTACAATCGAGGTGTGCAAAGTTCTTAGGGACTTACCCAGACAGACTCACAGCTGTAATCACTGCCAATCGTGACTGTAACATGTATTGACTCAGAGGTGTGAATATTTATGTAAATGAGATATTTCTGTATTTAATTTTCAAGAAATTTGCAAACATTTCTAAAAACATGTTTTGACTTTGTCATTATGGTGTATTGTGGGTAGATGGGTGAGAGAAAAATATGTTTTGAATTCAGGCTATAACACGACAAAATGTGGAATAAGTATATCCGTTAACCATTAGGCAGACAGACAGACATACAGACAATCAATGCATTCAAGAGGATCGGCCTGAGCAAGGTTCTGTGCAGGTTCATCATAAGTAGCTATTTTGGATGTAAGAACATTCATAGTTAAGTGATTCTGCACAGCATTTAGCAAGCCAATTCCCTCAAACATGCAAAGTGTGTTGTTCACAGAGTTCTTTCACATCGGGAAACAGTGAGCACACCCGTGCGTGTGGAAGGACCATTAAAACCAATGTCTGTTACTCATACTGAGATCAGCTTTGCTCCTGAGAAAGAGGCAGACAGTAAGGGAGTGTGGAAAGAAAGAGAAAGGCTATTGGGTTACAGAGGCCAGGGATCTGGCGTTATGTGTTTTCACCACAACTCACGCTCTCTAGGCCCGGACCCAAAGAGAATGCACACTGACAGAAGTCTGTAAGTGAAGCCTGGCCCTGCCAGCACGTTAGGGAGACTCAGTACAAACTGCCGATTCGCTCCCTCCTCCTCCTACTTTTCAACACTCCTCATAAGTTTGACTTCTTGAACGGAGCCCTCTTTGGCACGAGCGCCAAGCTGTGGCGGGTACACTGCGACACCGCCTCCTTCGCCGATGTGGGGGCCAATCGTCCACCTGCTTCTAATCACTGATGTCAGAGGGCACTATTCTAATTGTAATCCTTCAGATTGTGACATGCAGTTTGTAGCGTTGATGCTGTGTGTTGTGGGCCGATGCTCCCGCCACGGTCTCAGTGCTCTCCACAACGTGTTAAACACATGATAGGTCTGAGACATCCGAGGCCGGTCTTATTGGCTCCGTTTACGGCGCTTGTGAACACTACTCTGTCTCACTTCGTTACGCTTTAGAACTGCCGGGCTTTGGTGAAACGACATGTCGGTCTGCAGGAAGTAAGGAAACAGGAAATGAGCAGGGACGATGAAATGCTAGGGACAGGTCACATCTGTTTTTAGATTTTGTTCAGGGTGTTTTTGTGAAAAGGCTTTCATGGATAGTGCCTGGGGAATTTGCTGCTCTCTCGCTGTTGGTGGATTATGCAGCAAAATGATTGAGCTGTGGAAGTCATAGTATGTCTGGCATTTAGTGTAGTCAGAAGGAGTCACAGTCGTGTGTGTATGTGTGTGTGTGTGTGTGTGTGTGCTCGTGTGCTTACGTGAATGTGTGCGTGTGTGGATAAGTGTGTATGTGGATAGCTCTGTGTATGTCTGGGTGAGAGGGGTTAGGGGCTGAGACAATAATGCTAACTCGGGTGACTGCAATCATGTCTCTCACACATATGTTCCTTCCAAGTCAGCTGATAGCTACACCCCATCTGAGTTTGATCCGATTAGTTTTATCTGTTAGAAACAGAAACATTTCTGGTGTCGCAGCATGACATTTATCACGTTCAAGTAAGAGACTGGGGTTCCAGGTGTTAGTCTGGCTGACTGAGATTCTGTTTTTATCACTGTAAAGATACTGATATTGCTCATCTAATGTCCTCAATTGTCCCCTAGATCTGTCAGTTATACAGAGAGAAACAGGTCACTGTTAGACACTCTTCCTCCTTTCCCAGAGGTTCTCCCTCCCTCCCTCGCTCTCTTTGTCTCTCTCTGTTGGAGTCTCTTCCTAATGACATGCTAGTTAGCAGACAGAAATAAATGGCTTTTAAAAAATATGCTGACTCACTGCATTTAAATTGCCCAGGGAATTCTTTCTGTGGTACCTTGCTTGTATAATGTTCCTCTGGCTATGAGCTGGAGGAAATTAATCCTCTCAACCACGTTTATTTCTCTCAGAGGAAAACATCCTGCTACATTGACTTTTACTTTCCAGGATTCCCTAATTTCTCTCTCTGTGTGTGAATGTGTGCACATGTGGTTGTGTGTGTCTGCGTGTGTATGTGTGTGTGTGTCCACATCTGTACATGTTTGTGTGCGTTTACAAGTGTGTGTGTGTGTGTGTGTGTGTGTGTGCGTGTGTGGACGTATGGATGTGTTTAACTATACTTGTGGGGACCAGAAGTCCCTACAAGAATAGCAAACCATTTTTCTTTTAACCAACGGGGGACATTTTGTTGGTCCCCACAAGGTCAAATGTTATTTCTAGGGGGTTTAGGGTTAAGGTTAGAATTAGTGTTAGGGTTAGAATTAGGTTTAGGGTTAAGGTTAGGAGCTAGGGTTAGCTTTAGGGTTAGGGTTAAGAGCTAGGGTTAGGTTTAGGGTTAGGGTTAGGAGCTATGGTTAGGATTAAGGTTAGGAATTCATGTTAGGGTACGGGTTAGGGTTAAGGTTAGTGTTAGTGGTTAGGATTTGGGGAAAATAGGATTTTGAATGGGACTGAATTGTGTGTCCCCACAAGTTTAGTTCTGCAAGACTGTGCGTGTGTGTGTGTGTGTGTGTGTGTGTGTGTGTGTGTGGAGACTTCCTGACCATAGTCAAGTAGCACTGTCTGGGGTCTGACACTTGCTGTTCATCAGCAACCACTGAGGACAACTGCTAGTGGTGTCCTGACTCTCCTCACTTCTCAGACTGGGATGATGTGTGATCGTGTGTATGTTTGGATGGCTCTGGACAGAATCATACCGTGTATACTAGAGAGTGTGTATAATATGGCTCTGGATAGTATTGGTTAGACTATGCACCCGAACATTCCAATCTTAATCAGACCTTGAGGAAATGAAACCTTGTGGACTGTATCTAGGTAGTCTTGGGGCATTTTGTAATGTGCCCTAAGTCCCATTTATACCCATTCTTATTTAACCATACATGCTAATAGTTAGTCTCACAGCTGTAAAGCTTGGATTGAAAACCCTGCATTATGAGTAGAGGGAAAACCAGAGTGGACATGATGAGAAGATTCCCCTGGATTCCTCTACTGATTTCTATAAAGAGAGTGAGCCTGTGACTGTCTGTGAGAGAGTTTGTTTCACTTCAGCAGGTGTGTGTGGGAGTGTTGGTTGACTGATTGGACAGTCTCTCTTCTCTGAGTCTTTTGTCTGCTATGGAGTGTCTCTCTGGTTAGTCCCACTCCCACAGGAGTCTCTGAAGGAAACGGAGTGTTTTGTTTGGGCTCCTGGGTAACAGGAGCATTTATTGGTCTGATGATCTTGTGACTGTGAGACAAAAGACCAGACTTATTTGCCTTTAAACCCAAAGGGCTTGGAAAGTGGTTTGCAGTTGCTCGCTGTCAGCTGACAAAGGGATGACATAATCTCGTCTGTAACCAACATTTACGCTCCAAATTCCTCCGGTCTTAGCTCGGTTAAATTCCTGAATCTGACTGAGTCTGACTGCTAAATGGAAGTTGGAGGACCTAGTTAACAGATTAAAGTGCTTGAAGTGATTCTAATTCTCCCGCCTGTGTTTGGGATCAAGATTAATACCCTGCATCTGGTTGTAATGAGTACAGGTTTCATTGTTTGTTCTGGGCCAATTCAAGAATGTCTTCCAGATTCCTTGAACAGAAATGTGTTTATGTAGCGAGCTTTAGCGGGAACCGTTGGATGACCACTGACAGGTCGGCCTGTGGGTTGGCTGGCAACACCTGTGTTCTTGTTCAAATCAGCTTTGAGGTCTGGTCAGAACTCCTGAACACAGACGTCCACCCTCTGTGTTCAGGGTGGACCCCCTTGGGGTCAGTCAGAAACATCCCGAAATCGTAAGGCACTTGCCTTCCCACTACATCTTTCAAGTAATGCACAGAATAGAATTTGGAAATGGTGATAAGCCCGTCAGTTATATTTGGAAACGTGCAGACAGAAATAAATGTGGAGTAATCCAACTTGTCCAACCTACTCTAACTGCACACAGATTATTTCCAGCTCTGTAGGAACAAATTGCCTGATGCTGAGTTGTATAACTTCTGGGGGTGCTGCCTGACAGGCTTTACCAAACACATCAGAGACGGAGCCAGCAATAGGGCCGGATTATTGAACCACTAAACATTACCAAATAAACAAGAATCCTCATAAGCGTATATATTTAAAACAGCAGAAACATTGAATGGTTACAATGGTGCCAAAGAATCTTTACGAGAAGTTTGAGTCTGGACTGAGTTTTCTTTTGCTGTAATGAATATCTGCTTTTGTGAGAGAAGGCTTGCTCAGCAGTGTAAACACTGGTCCACTGGGAGGCCCTAAGGCAGGCAAGGTGGCTCGGCTTTTCAATTGAAGCTGCTATGTTAAAATTAGAATAACACCGTAGGCTTTCCCCTCACACGCGATGTCACAGATGTTGCCGGTGAAGAGTGTTTTTCTGACCGACAGGATGTGGAAGGTGTAGAGGTCTTAGGTCTTTGACTAGCGTGAAGCCGCCAGCTTCCTACTGCAAGATAGTGACCTTCTCCCACACCTCCGTAGGACCATCATGCACCAGGAGAGAGACTCCATTGTCACTAATGTTTGAGGTCTGGCGTTAATAGCGGAAAACCCGCTACATCGCTGCTAATCTTTCATTTGCTCATTGGATACGTGCTGCAGTCTGCCATGTATGTCTTCACCGGAGCCTGAGAGTTAGTTGTTACGCAAAAAACATATTTTTCTGTCGGTTACGAACAGTCAAGAGATCAGTTCTTCCTCAAAAGCAAAGCAGGTGCAGAGTTGGCTTTGTGACGACCAGGCCGAAACAGAGGGTTTGGGTCACTTGGCCAGGCCAAGATCTCACTTACTGCCAAGCTGATAGAGATAGATCAAGTCTGCTGGCATCAGTAGACCCAAATCCACCCTCCAGTGAACTGACCCTGCTTAGATATAGATCTCATAATTCCATCGTATGACTGATAAAATGCAACATTTTTTATTGATATTTTTCCCATTGTAAGAGCCGCAAGTGATTCTGCTGTAAATGTGGGATGTGTGTGGACTGTGGAACCATGTGTCTGAGTGTAGATAGAAGCCTCTAGCTAGAATTGACAGGCATACCCTGACTGTCCAGTGCGCTACGTGCTTAGCATTAGCATCATTAGGGCCATAATGGCTGCTATATGGCAATGAACTCGCCTGAACGCTAAAAAAAAGATTCCTCGTTGCTCTCTGTGCATTAAGGTGTTGTGTTTACCATGTTAGTGGCGAGGATCCTGGGTAATCGTCTGTGAGATTCACCATATCCCCATCGATCTGCTCTGCGCTGATTTTCCCTCAGTAGAGGTGGAACACCAGATCAAATTGAGTGTTGATGGTTCTTATCCTGGAGGACCTGATTGAAACCAGTCCTAGCCTCACCTGGTGCCAGCCTACGGGCTTAATGAATGGATTCTCTGTCTAATTACAACACAGGTAGTTCAAACATGGTCAAACAAAAGTGCCATTCTATTATTCGTTTTCCTTTACCTTTCACAACCTGTGTTAGTGAAACTAAAGAGGACCATGTGGAGATGCAGTCATAAGAGAGAAGAATCTCCAAAACATGCCTCCAATACGCCGCATATAAATCAACAACATGTAGCAAAAACAGAAGAAATCTACCGGTTCTTTCTGTCTAAGCCATTAACCATCCGTCACCTTGAGCCGATTCTCCGTTCCTGAGCCCTCAGCACATTACCAGTGACTTGGCCGTGGATTGGTAGGGACGGAATGGCCTTTCCAGGTGTACTGGGCCTGTGTTAGAGCCGAGGATAGAAGGATAGAGGCTCTTAGGGAGTGAGAAGAAGAGTCAAAGCCCCCTCGGTCAACTGCCTTACTGGAAGACACAGTGGAAGGCTGATCCGATCTAAATAAGAGATACAGTACTGTATGTTCAGAGTTGTCTCAGCTGGAGCTAGAGAGGCCATTTGAAGAGGCAGCAGATGTTTGTTTGCTTCCTTTTTAATGGACAGCCAACCTGCTGGGGGCCAAGGGGAGAACTGGGAGCTCGAGTTGTTATGCTCTTGGCGTTCCCATTGTAGGTGTTCCATGCTAATGTTAAGGCCTGATCCATAGAGTCCAACCTTATTTACACATATTAGAATATATATGGTGTGACTACGTAAGGAATAGGGTGCCTTTTGGAACATAGGCATAGATGTATCTTAATGGTCAGATCTGTGGGCTAAACATCAGTGCATTAAGCTCTGTATGTTCAGACTTGTTAGGTCACCTCCATATGTAGGCGTGACAAACAAAATGCTTGGCTGTTCAATCTTGAACATTAATACGGTACATTCTTCAAACATGATTGATCAGGTTGCTTCAAATACACTGCACACAGATGGGCTGTCATCACAATGTCCGTCATTATTGATTGGATTCTGATTGCACATTTCAACCATCCCATGTTTTATTATTGCCGACCGCCCACACAAGGGAATACTCCAACTGTGTAGGAACACTAGTATCATTCATATCATGACCGGGCCTGGGCAGATCTACTGGTGTTTGTCAAGCTTCGGTCCATAACTCTTCACATAGATCTGCTGCATATGCTTCAGTTTATTTGATGAGTGAGTGCTTCATCTCCCAGGGGCGACAGTTGTGTGATGTTGCTTATGTATACAAAGGCAAGCCCAGACCCCAGTTTTCATCCTTCAACTCATTTGTCCAGCACTCAGAGAAAACAAATACAGTTTTATTAACTCCATAAAAATATAAAAATGGAGGAGGGAAATATGTGCACAGTAAGGAGCCCGGCACACGACCAGCGTCCTGTAAATCTTATTCAAATATGTGCTCTGTGAAAATTCTTATTATATTAGGTCCTAAATCCATGTGCTACGCTACAGCACAGAGAGAGACTATGGAGACAATGCCTATAGAGAGAAGCAGGCCACATTTACAAGCTGAACAGTCGTCTTTAACGCCACAATCCTTGATCTGTTTTTCAGTCAAACCACTGCAGCCCTGACAGCACTGACAGACCATGAGGAAAACATGAACAGTAGTAAATATTGCCCCTTTAAGGCAACGCTTCACAGCTGTGTCCTCCACCCTCCATTTGATGTGTTTTTATTACTCAAAATGTTATTTCGTTTCACGGCGCAGCTAGAGGAGTGCTCATATAAAATGGATTTATTCTGCATGAGTGACCATATGTTCTACACCAGATTTAAGTGCACCAATAATTCAAGGCTATATTGAGTGCAACACATTCCGTCGTCTTCTCATTTTCAATAGTGCATTTTCATTGATGACATCACCTCCTTGCTAGTCTCTCGTGATAGACGAAAACATTAAATTGTTACGACAGTCGGAACAGAATTCACCACAACTTCCTGATATGGCATTCTCCGCTTCTACTGACTGAAGCTTTTACTTCTGTCTCCCCCTGAACTGGGGATTGATTGTTGGAGCTCTCAATGCGTTTCTCCCTGGTGGCAGGCTCTTGGAAAGTTCCTCAGCTCCTCCAAGAATATTTTAACATTGCACTTTGACCTATGGTCTTGTTCATTAGGTTATTGGCCCATGCCTAACAAGACATGATGTGCCCGTTCAGCCATTCAGGAGCTCAGTGAGATTGTTGAGTAATGCAATGTGTGGCCGCCCCCACGAGGGACCCTAATTCAAGTTATCCCAACCGCGAGACATTCATTTGGCTTTCTCGCTTCATATAGTTTTAAAAACACAATTAATATTGATAATAGACATTAGAATATCTACACTGAACAAAAATATAATGCAACATGTAAAATGTTGGTCCCATGTTTCATCAGCTGAAATAAAAAATCACAGACATTTTCCATATGCACAAAAAGCTTATTTCTCTCAAATTTTGTGCACAAATTTGTTTAAATCCCTGTTAGTGAGCATTTGTCATTTGCCGAGATAATCCATCCATCTGACAGGTGTGGCATATCAAGAAGCTGATTAAACAGCATGATAATTACACAGGTGGATCTTGTGCTGGGGACAATAAAAGGCCATTTTAAAATATGCAGTTCTCACACAACACAATGCCACCGATGTCTAACGTTTTGAGGAAGTGTGCAATTGGCATGCTGACTGCAGGAATTTACGTCAGAGTTGTTGCCAGAAAATTCATTTTTGCAAATGTTTTAAAAATAAATATCTGAACATTTACATAAGTATTCAGACCCTTCACTCAGTTCTTTGTTGAAGCACCTTTGGCAGCGATTACAGCCTCAAGTCTTCTTGGGTATAACACTACAAGCTTGGCACACCTGTATTTGGGGAGTTTCTTACATTCTTCTCTGCAGATCCTCTCAAGCTCTGTCAGGTTGGATGGGGAGTGTTGCTGCACAGCTATTTTCAGGTCTCTCCAGAGATGTTCGATCGGGTTCAAGTCTGGACTCTAGCTAGGCCACTCAAGGACATTCAGAGACTTGTCCTGAAGCCACTCCTGCGTTGTCTTGGCTGTGTGCTTCGGGTCGTTGTCCTGTTGGAAGGTGAACTATCGTCCCAGTCTGAGGTCCTGAGCACTCTGGAGCAGGTTTTCATCAAGGATCTCTGTACTTTGCTCCATTCATCTTTCCCTCGATCCTGACTAGTCTCCCAGTCCCTGCCGCTAAAAACATCTCGACAGCATGATGCTGCCACCACCATGCTTCACCGTAGGGATGGTGCCAGGTTTCCTCCAGACGTGACGCTTGTCATTCAGGCCAAAGAGTTGAATCTTGGTTTCATCAGACCAGAGAATCTTGTTTCTCATCTGAGAGTCCTTTAAGTGTGTTTTGACAAACTCTAAGCCGGTTGTCATGTGCCTTTTACTGAGGAGTGTGCTCCGTCTTGTCACTCTACCATAAAGGCCTGATTGGTGGAGGGCTGCAGAGATGGTTGTCCTTCTGGAAGGTTCTCCCATCTCCACAGAGAATCTCTGGAGCTATGTCAGAGTGACCATCGGGTTCTTGGTGACCTCCCTGAACAAGGCCCTTCTTCCCCGATTGCTCTGTTTGGCTAGGCGGCCAGTTTTAGAAAGTGTCTTGGTGGTTCCAAACGTCTTCCATTTAAGAATGATATATAATGACCTTATAGGTGTGTGCTTTTCCATTTGCAAAAATCTCTAAAACCTGTTTTCGCTTTGTCATTATAGGGATTGTGTGTAGATTGATGAGGGTTTTTATTTATTTAATCCATTTTAGAATAAGGCTGTAACGCAAGAAAATATTGAAAAAGTCAAGGGGTCTGAATACGTTCTGAATGCACTGTATTTTCTACATGCAAACTTTCTAAATGTTGTTTACCAAGCGGATATTTGAGTTATGAAATATCGGAATTGCTATGCTTGTGTATTTCATTATTTATCATTACAACTGAACAAACAAGCCGTCAAAAATGGTGTTTGTTTTTGATGAGTAGTTCTCAGGGGAAATAACGACGCCTTGTCCAAATCATATGAGAATACTTATTTCACTTTGTATTTCCTTTTTCTACTTTCTCTAGAAAAAAAGCTGGATCTAAAGGATGTGTTAGAAATCAGATATTGCCATGACAACTGATCAATATTTCCCCCTTAATCTCCAGACTATGTTTTTCCAGCAAACTGTTACAAAAGAAATGTGGGAACTCAAGACATACAGTGTGCTTGAAATCCTATTCATTCCTCTCAGAGGTTCAAATTCCAGCTATTCAGAGGAGTTGAATAATAAATGAAAGTATGGCTATCGGTTCTGTCCTCCCGAGTTTTGAGACCTACAGGTTTCCATAGAGCTGCACAGCAGTGGTCCACTGCGTGAAGAGAGACTTAACAGGCTAGGATTCAGCAGCACAGTACCTGATTTATCTGGTGCTCTTTCACTTCAATCAGGTCAGTCTTCTGGGGGAAGGAAGAGAGACGTTCCTGGGTGGAGGGGGGGAAGGATTTAGGGGGAGGACCGGGCCGGCAATGCCAATAACACTTAATGAGGTTAGCAGGAGGGCCTGTGGTCTATGTAAGAGCATTGGAACACCAGAGTGTTGTTCCACCGGCTGTCTGTTCTGTTCCAGGACCTGATGGGAAGCTGTAATCACCATTTGTCAGAGAACTGTCAGGGGAGAAACACTTTCCATTTATTACAGATTTATACATGGATTTGTTCCACCGATGTGAAAGCACAAGTGTATCCAAATTGTATAGTGGTGTCCCTGAGGTATGGCTAGTTTAACCCATTATCCTAAGGGACGTGAGAAAGAGGAGATGGCTTGTGTGTGTTTCCTCAGCAAGTGGATTTACCTTTGTTATCTTGTCAGAAGACACCGTGGCTACAACTAGGCTCATACTGTAGTTAGAAACAGTCTTGTGTGTTTCTTTAGCTGTCTCCATATAGAACTGTTGTAGAAACCCCATTACCTCCTCCAATGGCCCTAACCAGTGTGGGTCAGTCAGTCTGTCTTTCAGTTCTTCAGTTAGCAGCTGATTAATGTCCCAGGGCAGGGATGGGTAACTGGCGGTCCGTGGGTTTTAGAATCTTGCGGATCAACCCAGTGCAGTGGAGGCCAGGGAGGTGGACAGTGAGCTAGGAGGGGAGGCCAAGGTTAACGTAGAGGAAGGTGTAAGAGACCCAGGAGAGTTGAGGGGTTCAGAGAGTGGGTTTATTGTAGGCCCACCGGGTCATTGGGTGCTTTATGGCTGGTGGATGTCAAGGATGATAAATGGGATGTTGTTGTATTTCAAGCTGGACTGAAGGCGTGTGTGGTATGTGTTATAGCATCCAAATCTGTTAGTCCTCTAGGCCCTGGATGTACTGTATTGTCTCAATGGAGACCAACTTATCTTCACAGTATATATGTAAACACACACACACACACACACACACACACACACACACACACACACACACACACACACACACACACACACACACACACACACACACACACACACACACACACACACACACACACACACGCACGCACACACACACACACACACACACAATATGACCTCAGCATGGTCTAAGGGAGCTTCAGAGGGAGAGTGTGTCACTTGTATAGTGTTAACAGAGGTGTAGCACATTAGGCTGGGCAGAATTGATGGGCTGAGTGCCAAAAGGAATGGTGCCTTTATGTTGCCTTGATGTTTCCCTCTGACTCCAACCTAGGCTGCATGGCATCCATAACAAAACCCCTCCACATTCTGATGCCATACGACTTGTGGTTACCTGGCCTGGATGGTCATCGTCAGGGGATGCAGGTACTGATGTGACACCCAGCTCCATGATGCATTGCAGCCTGCTGTTGCATTATGGCTTCCTCTGCCCACCCACTGTGACTACGTCATCTCATCAACTGACTGAAAATGTAGAACCCAGATGTAGGACCTGTAGCATGGCCATCTTATCATGAATATGTTCAACAACCCAACTGGATATTAACTTGACTCACGCCACTCTGCCTCATACATGTAATAACGCAACACCTCAGCCCTTATACACTAACACTTCACACCTTACACCTCACTCATAATATTAACCATATCCTCAGCTATCATTGTAATTCTCAACTTTTTTGTCACTGTGTCTTTGATTGACGCCTTTTACCTTGACATCCGTCTTCCATAAACAGTATCTTATACAGCCATTCCCATCATGGGATTTTAACTGAACAGCTACCGTCTGTACTCTTGTGTAGTTTTGGATCAGCTTGTTCAGATCCAAATACTTCACCACACTAATAGACTGCCAAAGAAGCCCCAGACTAACAGACTGCCTCAAAGCCCCACACTAATAGACTGCCTCAAAGCCCCACAATAATAGACTGCCTCAAAGCCCCACACTAATAGACTGCCTCAAAGCCCCACACTAACAGACTGCCTCAACGCCCCACACTAACAGACTGCCTCAAAGCCCCACACTAATAGACTGCCTCAAAGCCCCACACTAGATCAAAGACTAACAGACTGCCTCAAAGCCCCACACTAACAGACTGCCTCAAAGCCCCCACACTAATAGACTGCCAAAGAAGCCCCACACTAATAGACTGCCTCACAGCCCCACACTAATAGACTGCCTCAAAGCCCCACACTAATAGACTGCCTCAAAGCTCCACACTAATAGACTGCCTCAAAGCCCCACACTAACAGACTGCCTCAAAGCCCCAAACTAATAGACTGCCTCCAATATGCCTCAAAGAAAATTGTTTCACGTGTACTCTATGGAGTCATTCATAATAAATGTATGAATGGGAATGTATTTTTCTTAGCACTTAATATGGGTGCTTTTTTAAGCGTTGGCCCACCTGAGTATCATTCAGTCCAACTCTATTTGAAAAGGATACCATGCATTATGAGGCCTCGTGGCACATAGCACTGATTACATTAACCAATGTGTTGATATAGGACTTAAACTAACAGCTGCTTGTTTTACTGAACTCTTTCAAAAACTCACTTTCTGGCCCAGAGGAATCAGACTGATTGTTACTGTACTATAAATCTGAGGTAGACTTAAATAAAAGCCACTTGTCACCACACTTAAAATAGCAACATAGTAGACTACAGACATTTTTGGCTGCACACTTCTTTGAATTCTTCAAATTGATCTATAGATGCTGAAAATATCAAGAAACTGTCAACTGCAGCTGTTGATATGCAACAGCTTGCTAACGTCTTTATGTGGGTCATTGTTGGGTCATTATTTGGGTCATTGTTGGGTCATTATTTGGGTCATCATTGGGTCATTATTTGGGTCATTATTGGGTCATTATTTGGGTCATTATTTGGGTCATTATTTGGGTCATTATTTGGGTCATTGTTGGGTCATTATTTGGGTCATTGTTGGGTCATTATTGGGTCATTATTTGGGTCATTATTGGGTCATTATTTGGGTCATTATTGGGTCATTATTTGGGTCATTATTGGGTCATTATTTGGGTCATTTTTGGGTCATTATTTGGGTCATTGTTGGGTCATTTTTGGGTCATTATTTGGGTCATTGTTGGGTCATTATTGTGTCCTCATCATCATACATGGGAAATGCTAACGCTCTAAATCAAATTAAATCACATTTTATTTGTCACATGCTTTGTAAACAACAGGTGTAGACAGTGAAATGCTTACTTACAGGCCCTTCCCAACAATGCAGAGAGAAAACCAGAAATATAACACACAATATAATATACAATGAGTAACGATAACCTAGCTATATACACAGGGTACCAGTACTGAGTCAATGAGTAATGGTAACTTAGCTATATTCACAGGGTACCAGTACTGAGTCAATGAGTAATGATAACTTAGCTATATACACAGGGTACCAGTACTGAGTCAATGAGTAACGATAACTTAGCTATATACACAGGGTACCAGTACTGAGTCAATGAGTAACGATAACTTAGCTATATACACAGGGTACCAGTATAACCGTATAGCTTCCGTCCCTCTCCTCGCCCCTCCCTGGGCTTGACCCAGGGACCCTCTGCACACATTGACAACTGACACCCACGGAGCATCGTTACACATCGCACCACAAAAGCCGCGGCCCTTGCAGAGCAAGGGGAACAACTACTTCAAGGTCTCAGAGCAAGTGACGTCACCGATTGAAACGCTGTTAGCGCGCACCACCACTAACTAGCTAGCCATTTCACATCGGTTACACCAGTCAATGAGTAATGATAACTTAGCTACATACACAGGGTACCAGTACCGAGGCGATGTGCAGGGGTATGAGGCAATTGAAGTAGATATGTACATAAAGGTAGGGATAAAGTGACTAGGCAAGAGGATAGATAATAGTATGTGATGAGTCAAAAGGGTCAGTGCATATAGTCCATCAACACATGTCTGCTGGCTTTTACCAAAGATGGTAGATAAATGAATAGAATTCACTCATTAAATGAAGATAGTTCACTCAGTTTACCAATGAAAGAAAATAGTCAGTTCCAGTCTACTTAACTGGGTGTGTCTCGCATAGACACAAATACAACAATAGCAGCTGGGTCTGGTCTACTTAGTTCATTGACTTTTATTGAACTAGAAAAAAACAGTGAATGGGGTGTCCTCTTCCATCTCTGCTATTACTAGTAACCTCTTCCTGCTTCAGACAATGGATAACTTCCTGAATTCTTGCCTATCGCCACTCCTAAGGTCCTCTCCCCCAGCAGCAGCACATGCTAATTGAGCGTGCACGACATCTGCCAACTAGATTATTCCTGCTCCTGGCTCTTTGAGAATAATGATTAATGATGGGGACCTGTTATTGAGAGCTCATCAGGGTCTGCAGTCCCAATGGGAACAAAGTGGGCATCTCTGGAGGATGGGGTCACAGGGTCAGGGGCTGATGTGACCTCCCAATGAGTTAATGAAAAGAGCAGGGTAGCTGGGCGGGGCACTGGGTGGCAGGGCTCCTTACATGACGCTTGCTGAGGAAGAATGTGCTGAACCAATGTTGGGTTGAGCAGTGTGTGTTGAGGTAGTGTGTGTTGAGGTGGTGTGTAGGGCAGTGTTGGGGTGGGAGGTCCTCGTACTACTACTTTCACTCTCAAACGTTGAGCTCCAAATCAACCACTAGCCACCCCTATCCCTTGACAATTCAAGTACTGTATATCTGAATAGATCGGCTAGTTTGAAGGAATAGCTCCACCTTTCCTCTTACCTCTTGGATACACCAATCCAATCCTCTCGGATCTGCTGCCAAGGGGGTAGAGGCTAGGGGTCGATCTGGTGCTGGTGAGGTGGTGTAGGGCTGGGTTGAAGTAGGAGGTAACAAGGGTACCTTTTATTTCCGTTCTCTCTCTCCCAGGTGACCCTGCTTGTCCTTAGAAACCAAGTATGGTTCTGGCCTGGAATGACAATATGGCGACCCATCCTTGGTTTCTGAGGCCGTGCGGACATACACATTTTAAACCAAGAGCTGTTGGGTATTATTTTTGTGTTATGCAATAGAGCTGGGTTTCCCAACCCAGGAGTATCAGGAGTATCATGTTACACCAAAAACACAACAAATCAAAATGTGTTTTTGGACATGAGTCGACTGCAACAGGTGTAGACCTTACAGTGAAATGCTTACTTAACCAACAATGCAGTTAGATTTTTTTTATTTTTATGAATTAAAGTTGAAATATAACAAACAATAGCAATAGTGAGGCTATATACAGGGGGTTCTGGTACAGAGTCAATGTGGAGGCTATATACAAGGGGTTCTGGTACAGAGTCAATGTGGAGGCTATATACAGGGGGTTCTGGTACAGAGTCAATGTGGAGGCTATATACAAGGGGTTCTGGTACAGAGTCAATGTGGAGGCTATATACAGGGGTTCTGGTACAGAGTCAATGTGGAGGCTATATACAGGGGTTCTGGTACAGAGTCAATGTGGAGGCTATATACAGGGGTTCTGGTACAGAGTCAATGTGGAGGCTATATACAGGGGGTTCTGGTACAGAGTCAATGTGGAGGCTATATACAAGGGGTTCTGGTACAGAGTCAATGTGGAGGCTATATACAGGGGGTTCTGGTACAGAGTCAATGTGGAGGCTATATACTGCGGGTTCTGGTACAGAGTCAATGTGTGAGGGCACTGGTTAGTCGAGGTAATTGAGGTAATACATACATGTAGGTAGAGTTAAAGTGACTATGCATGGATAACAAACAGAGAGTAGCAGCAGTGTACTTAATGATGGTGTTGGAGTCGTGCCTGACCGTGCAGTCATGGGTGAACAGGGAGTACAAGAGGGAACTGAACACGCACCCCTGAGGGGCCCCTTTGTTGAGGATCAGCGTGGCAGATGTGTTGTTACCTACCCGTACCATCATAAACACAGTTTGGTAGCTGGCCATGTCATTTGCATGGCACAAATATTTATTCTCAATGGAGTCAATGTTTATTTGCATGTCAACAAATGCAAGTGAAAGCATTGATCAAATGACTTGAGAATAGAGATCAATCCACCAACAGGGAAACAACATTCCAGTCATAGTCAGTACAACCCAGTCAAACACTTCCTGCACCTCTCATCCATTACGTGTTTGTAAGCAATGTTTCTCAGGTGAGGCTCAGGGAAAACCTAATCTCAGCATTGGAAAATAGTCCTGATGAGTCTCACATGGCTAACCACACTCTTTGGGAAAAGGCATAAACGATTTCATTCATTTTTAGGAGCCGAGATGAACAGACTTGTTTTAGCAACAGCCTTAATCAGTTTAAGTTAGTTTTAGGCTATATTATGAACTTCTAACCTTGCAGCCAAAGAGACTGGGAATTCAGAGTTGAGCACATCAGTCCTTAATTCTTTGCAGTAAGGGAACTCTCAACCCATAAGGTATTGCTACATATGGTCTCTGCTGGGTCAGTCCAAAAACATATTTTGGACCTTCTTTCCCTCTGCCCCCATCTCTCTCACGGCTGTTTTCTGTCCATCCATATGTCTCCCTCCCTCTATTTCTCTCACTGTCTTATTTCTTCTTCTTTCCTGTCCTCCCCATCTGTCTGTAGTGGTGACTCACGTCCATTATCTGTCTCTGTCTGTCTGTCTGTCTGTCTGTCTGTCTGTCTGTCTGTCTGTCTGTCTGTCTGTCTGTCTGTCTGTCTGTCTGTCTGTCTGTCTGTCTGTCTGTCTGTCTGTCTGTCTGTCTGTCTGTCTGTGTCTGTCTGTCTGTCTGTCTGTCTGTCTGTCTGTCTGTCTGTGTCTCTGTCTGTGTCTGTCTGTCTGTCTGTAGCGGTGACTCAGCGGTGACTCACGTCCATTATCTGTCTCTGTCTGTCTGTCTGTCTGTCTGTCTGTCTGTCTGTCTGTCTGTCTGTCTGTCTGTCTGTCTGTCTGTCTGTCTGTCTGTCTCTGTCTGTCTGTCTGTCTGTCTGTCTGTCTGTCTGTCTGTCTGTCTGTCTGTCTGTCTGTCTGTCTGTGTCTGTCTGTAGCGGTGACTCACGTCCATTATCTGTCTCTGTCTGTCTGTCTGTCTGTCTGTCTGTCTGTCTGTCTGTCTGTCTGTCTGTCTGTCTGTCTGTCTGTCTGTCTGTCTGTCTGTCTGTCTGTGTCTGTCTGTCTGTCTGTCTGTCTGTGTCTGTCTGTAGCGGTGACTCACGTCCATTATCTGTCTGTCTGTCTGTCTGTCTGTCTGTCTGTCTGTCTGTCTGTCTGTCTGTCTGTCTGTCTGTCTGTCTGTCTGTCTGTCTGTCTGTCTGTCTGTCTGTGTCTGTCTGTAGCGGTGACTCACGTCCATTATCTGTCTCTGTCTGTCTGTCTGTCTGTCTGTCTGTCTGTCTGTCTGTCTGTCTGTCTGTCTGTCTGTCTGTCTGTCTGTCTGTCTGTCTGTCTCTGTCTGTCTGTCTGTCTGTCTGTCTGTCTGTCTGTCTGTCTGTCTGTCTGTCTGTCTGTCTGTCTGTCTGTCTGTCTGTCTGTCTGTCTGTCTGTCTGTCTGTCTGTCTGTCTGTCTGTCTGTCTGTCTGTCTGTCTGTCTGTCTGTCTGTCTGTCTGTCTGTCTGTCTGTCTGTCTGTCTGTCTGTCTGTCTGTCTGTCTGTCTGTCTGTCTACAGTCTGTCTGTCTGTCTGTCTGTCTGTCTGTCTGTCTGTCTGTCTGTCTGTCTGTCTGTCTGTCTGTCTGTCTGTCTGTCTGTCTGTCTGTCTGTCTGTCTGTCTGTCTGTCTGTCTCTGTCTGTCTGTCTGTCTGTCTGTCTGTCTGTCTGTCTGTCTGTCTGTCTGTCTGTCTGTCTGTCTGTCTGTCTGTCTACAGTCTGTCTGTCTGTCTGTCTGTCTGTCTGTCTGTCTGTCTGTCTGTCTGTCTGTCTGTCTGTCTGTCTGTCTGTCTGTCTGTCTGTCTGTCTGTGTCTGTCTGTAGCTACAGTCTGTCTGTCTGTCTGTCTGTCTGTCTGTCTGTCTGTCTGTCTGTCTGTCTGTCTGTCTGTCTGTCTGTCTGTCTATGTCTAGCTACAGTCTGTCTGTCTGTCTGTCTGTCTATATCTAGCTACAGTCTGTCTGTCTGTATGTCTAGCTACAGTCTGTTTGTCTCTGTCTGTCTATGTCTAGCTGTCTGTCTGTCAGTCTGTCTGTCTATGTCTAGCTACAGTCTGTTTGTCTCTGTCTGTCTATGTCTAGCTACAGTCTGTCTGTCTATGTCTAGCTACAGTCTGTCTGTCTATGTCTAGCTACAGTCTGTTTGTCTCTGTCTGTCTATGTCTAGCTACAGTCTGTTTGTCTCTGTCTGTCTATGTCTAGCTAAAATCTGTCTCTTTCTGTCTATGTCTAGCTACAGTCGGTCTGCTGTTCTTGCCTGCTACTGATTACAGTTAACGGCTGGGCTGCTATGTGTTTTTTGTATGGCAGCCTATAATATTTGCGCAATGATAATGACATGGCCAGCTACCAAACTCTGACATGACCAACAACACTTCGTAGAGACATAAAACATAATTTACTGTCTGATAGATAGTGTTTCTACTGATTACAGTTGGCTGGGCTGTGTGTTTTTGTATGCCTATAATATTTGCAATGATAATGACATGGCCAGTGTGTGTGTGTGTGTGTGTGTGTGTGTGTGTGTGTGTGTGTGTGTGTGTGTGTGTGTGTGTGTGTGTGTGTGTGTGTGTGTGTGTGTGTGTGTGTGTGCGTGTGTGTGTGTGTGTTGTTCTGTCGGAGTTGAAGGAACTGCCATTCTGATGTCTGTTTGGAATTCCTGTACAGTTTCTCTTGTTGGATGGATGTCTTCCCTCCGCGCTAGGCCACAGAGGCTCATGGACAGTGTGTGTGTGTGTGTGTGTGTGTGTGTGTGTGTGTGTGTGTGTGTGTGTGTGTGTGTGTGTGTGTGTGTGTGTGTGTGTGTGTGAACATGCATGCGTGTGTGAAAGCTCACTGAGCACTTCAACAGGAGCAGATCAGCAAGCTCTCAGCCTGCTTATCTTTTATTGCCAAAGCATCTGCGTGTCTTTCAGTGCTCTCTGTTGTATTACTCTTCTCCTTTGAGGTGCGTTCTTTAGATTTCCCTTTGCATAAGCTTTAGAAGTTCAAAAGGGGATTAAAAGGAGACTTCCTTATTGTCAACATCTCAGCTGCAAGGCCTAAACAAACATTAATGACCATAATTATTGTACGGTTAAGGTAATAATGTGGTGTGCTTCCTGCTTCCCTCGGATAGGAACGAGAAGAGCCACGGGCAGCAATGTGGTTAGGGAGTTAAGACTGCGCTCAGTGATTATCTGGGCTCCAACATACACAGTTTTGCTATGGGGAGACCCTGATTCGTCATGTGGTCTCAATCTACACAAACAAAAAAGAGCCAAATGGTTGTAAAAGACTGCTAACTCACAGAGCTGACTCCACTTCTTATCCCCCTTCTCTCTCTGCCTCTATTGCTCTCTCTCTCTCTCTCTCTATCTGCCTCTCTCTGCCTCTCTGCCTGCCTCTCTCTCTCTCTCTATCTGCCTCGCTCGCTCTCTCTCTCTCTCTCTGCCTCTATCTGCCTCTCTCTCTCTGCCTCGCTCTCTCTCTCTCTGCCTCTCTCTGCTTCTCTCTCTCTCTGCCTCTCTCTCTCTGCCTCTCTCTTTCTCTCTCTCTCTGCCTCTCTCTCTCTCTCTCTGCCTCTCTCTCTCTCTCTCTTGCTCTCTCTCTGCCTCTCTCTCTCTCTCTGCCCCCCTCTCTCTCTCTCTCTCTCTCTCTGCCTCTCTCTCTCTCTCTCAATTCAATTCAATTCAAGGGGCATTGGAAACATGTGTTAACGTTGCCAAAGCAAGTGAGATAGATAATATACAAAAGTGAAATAAACAAAAAAAAAATGAACAGTAAACATTACACAAACAGAAGTTTCAAAACAATAAAGACATTACAAATGTCATATTATATATATATATATATATATATATATATATATATATATATATATATATATATATATATATACACAGTGCCTTGCGAAAGTATTCGGCCCCCTTGAACTTTGCGACCTTTTGCCACATTTCAGGCTTCAAACATAAAGATATAAAACTGTATTTTTTTGTGAAGAATCAACAAGTGGGACACAATCATGAAGTGGAACGACATTTATTGGATATTTCAAACTTTTTTAACAAATCAAAAACTGAAAAATTGGGCGTGCAAAATTATTCAGCCCCTTTACTTTCAGTGCAGCAAACTCTCTCCAGAAGTTCAGTGAGGATCTCTGAATGATCCAATGTTGACCTAAATGACTAATGATGATAAATACAATCCACCTGTGTGTAATCAAGTCTCCGTATAAATGCACCTGCACTGTGATAGTCTCAGAGGTCCGCGCAGAGAGCATCATGAAGAACAAGGAACACACCAGGCAGGTCCGAGATACTGTTGTGAAGAAGTTTAAAGCCGGATTTGGATACAAAAATATTTCCCAAGCTTTAAACATCCCAAGGAGCACTGTGCAAGCGATAATATTGAAATGGAAGGAGTATCAGACCACTGCAAATCTACCAAGACCTGGCCGTCCCTCTAAACTTTCAGCTCATACAAGGAGAAGACTGATCAGAGATGCAGCCAAGAGGCCCATGATCACTCTGGATGAACTGCAGAGATCTACAGCTGAGGTGGGAGACTCTGTCCATAGGAAAACAATCAGTCGTATATTGCACAAATCTGGCCTTTATGGAAGAGTGGCAAGAAGAAAGCCATTTCTTAAAGATATCCATAAAAAGTGTTGTTTAAAGTTTGCCACAAGCCACCTGGGAGACACACCAAACATGTGGAAGAAGGTGCTCTGGTCAGATGAAACCAAAATTGAACTTTTTGGCAACAATGCAAAACGTTATGTTTGGCATAAAAGCAACACAGCTCATCACTCTGAACACACCATCCCCACTGTCAAACATGGTGGTGGCAGCATCATGGTTTGGGCCTGCTTTTCTTCAGCAGGGACAGGGAAGATGGTTAACATTGATGGGAAGATGGATGGATCCAAATACAGGACCATTCTGGAAGAAAACCTGATGGAGTCTGCAAAAGACCTGAGACTGGGACGGAGATTTGTCTTCCAACAAGACAATGATCCAAAACATAAAGCAAAATCTACAATGGAATGGTTAAAAAATAAACATATCCAGGTGTTAGAATGGCCAAGTCAAAGTCCAGACCTGAATCCAAACGAGAATCTGTGGAAAGAACTGAAAACTGCTGTTCACAAATGCTCTCCATCCAACCTCACTGAGCTCGAGCTGTTTTGCAAGGAGGAATGGGAAAAAAATTCAGTCTCTCGATGTGCAAAACTGATAGAGACATACCCCAAGCGACTTACAGCTGTAATCGCAGCAAAAGGTGGCGCTACAAAGTATTAACTTAAGGGGGCTGAATAATTTTGCACGCCCAATTTTTCAGTTTTTGATTTGTTAAAAAAGTTTGAAATATCCAATAAATGTCGTTCCACTTCATGATTGTGTCCCACTTGTTGTTGATTCTTCACAAAAAAATACAGTTTTATATCTTTATGTTTGAAGCCTGAAATGTGGCAAAAGGTCGCAAAGTTCAAGGGGGCCGAATACTTTCGCAAGGCACTGTATATATATATATATATATATATATATATATATATATACAGTGTTGTAACAATGTACAAATTATTAAAGTACCAAGTACACAAGGGAAAATAAATAAGCATAAATATGGGTTGTATTTATAATGGTGTTTGTTCTTCACTGGTTGCCCTTTTCTTGTGGCAACAGGTCACACATCTTGCTGCTGTGATGGCACACTGTGGTATTTTACCCAGTAGATATGGGAGTTTATCAAAATTGGATTTGTTTTCGAATTCTTTGTGGATCTGTGTAATCTGAGGGAAATATGTCTCTCTAATATGGTCATACATTGGGCAGGAGGTTAGGAAGTGCAGCTCAGTTTCCACCTCATTTTGTGGGCAGTGAGCACATAGCCTGTCTTCTCTTGAGAGCCATGTCAGCCTACAGCGGCCTTTCTCAATAGCAAGGCTATGCTCAGAGTCTGTACATAGTCAAAGCTTTCCTTAAGTTTGGGTCAGTCACAGTGGTCAGGTGTTCTGCCACTGTGTACTCTCTGTTTAAGGCCAAATAGCATTCTAGTTTGCTCTGTTTTTTTGTTAATTCTTTCCAATGTGTCAAGTAATTATCTTTTTGTTTTCTCATGACTTGGTTGGGTCTAATTGTGCTGTTGTCCTGGGGCTCTGTGGGGTGTGTTTGTGTTTGTGAACAGAGCCCCAGGACCAGCTTGCTTAGGGGACTCTTCTCCAGGTTCATCTCTCTGTAGGTGATGGCTTTGTTATGGAAGGTTTTGGAATCGCTTCCTTTTAGGTGGTTGTAGAATTTAACGGCTCTTTTCTGGATTTTGATAATTAGTGGGTATCGGCCTAATTCTGCTCTCTCTGCCTCTCTCTCTCTCTCTCTCTCTGCCTCTCTGCCTCTCTCTCTCTCTCTCTCTCTGCCTCTCTGCCTCTCTCTCTCTATCTCTCAAGTTTTGGGGAACTCTGCTTGTGAAATGTTTGGTAATTTAATGGGCAATGGCACCATTAGTTTATTTATAGCCACGGGCTCACAGTAAATCATTAGCAAACAGACAGGGACAGAATGTCAAATGTCTTCCTCCACCATAAGATATGACCCACCAGAGGAACACTTGTCATAGGAGGCTGTCAGGATGGAGGATTGGCCAGCGTGTGTGTGTGTGTGTGTGTGTGTGTGTGTGTTTGTGTGTGTGTGTGTTTGTGTTTGTGTGGGGGGCTGAGATTGCCTTGACAGGCATTAGAGAATTCTCACACCTCTGTCCACACATTCCTGTACTGACTGACAATAAGCTGTTGTCCCAATACATCTCAACTACAGGGACTTCGAACCACACAGCGTTTGATCAGCACACAGAGGACAAATGAACTCTAGTCAAGGACCTCTTGTCTGTCCCCACAGTGAGCCATGATGGAACTCAGAACCATCTAACAACAGATGTACTGACTCAGCTAGAAAGCTTGAATGCTACTCCATATGCAAGTAAAGAAACAAACTATGACATTGTGCGAACATTTAACATTACTCTGCACATGTGGGTTTGAAATGGAGCAAGCTCAAATATCTGAATGAGAAACTCTCACACATGTTGAGTGTGTTTGAATGACACAGCTTGATTGTATTAGCAGTATATTGTGTCGAATGATATCTCCTTTGAAGACATTCCACAAGATCACTGTAAAAAGGAGCTGATCGGAGTCATGATACCAGCACCACAGAACCTGTAGTATTAATGGAAGAGAACAAGGGGTCAACAACCAGGCAGCAACAAGCTGGAAACCATTTCAGAGGAGAGAAAAAAGAAAGAGAGAAAATGTGAAGAGAATGAAAACAGTTCTCATGCCCGACTGACTCTGTCAGCATCGTCATTTAATTGGGAGTACCTGTTTACATTCACATGCAAAGTAATGACTGCAATTTAAGGCCAAGCATCTGTCTGTGGAGTGATGAAAAGAGTGTGCTTTGGCTTTACCCTTTAGCTTGAACCTGTTTTACACTGACTCTGAACCTCAAAACAAGAGTTTGCCGGGCTCTTCCTCATCAATGTGTATTGCATATGTAAGCTATATTATGTAGCTAGCTTTCCCTGTTCCTTATGCCTTGCTTCCAGCTACATTGGCCCCAGCAGATGAACAACAGGACTGAAGTTAGGACATGGTTTAGTTTTTCTCTCTAGAAACAGAGTCATCAAAGCACTACTGGGTCTGTCTTAAAGCGGGGTCTGTCTTAAAGCTGGGTCTGTCTTAAAGCTGGGTCTGTCTTAAAGCTGGGTCTGTCTTAAAGCTGGGTTTGTTTTAAAGCTGGGTCTGTCTTAAGGCAGGGTTTGTCTTAAAGCTGGGTCTGTCTTAAAGCTGGGCTTGTTTTAAAGCTGGGTCTGTCTTAAGGCAGGGTCTGTCTTAAAGCTGGGTTTGTTTTAAAGCTGGGTTTGTTTTAAAGCTGGGTCTGTCTTAAGGCAGGGTCTGTCTTAACGCTGGGTCTGTCTTAAAGCTGATTCTGTCTTAAAGCTGGGTCTGTCTTAAGGCAGGGTCTGTCTTAAGGCAGGGTCTGTCTTAAAGCTGGGTCTGTCTTAAAGATGGCCCTTTGTTGGACCGCTGGGACATCTACAAAGTCAGGGAGAGAAAATGAACATACTGAAAGGTTGGAGAGACTTCCTTTATGGTTGAGAGAGAAAAACGTCTTACGAAACAGAGGGGAATGATTCAACCAAAGAAGGGAGAAGCTCCAAAGCGCCACAGTTTACAATGGATTTGGGTTCAGTTTTGCTTACATTGCAGTTTGTAGGCTATAAAAACTGAGGTTCTGGCTTTCCTTCCTTCCCCAGATGTCAACGAGTGCTCGACAGCTAACGGCGGCTGTGAGGGACATTGCTGCAACACCATTGGAAGCTTCTACTGCAAGTGCCCCGAGGGCAGTCGACTGGGCCCCGATGACAAGGCCTGTCAAGGTGAGAAAGAGGGCGAGCTGGGCCTCCTGGGTGGGTGTGGTGGTCAGGAGGGCAGAGAAGGACTTAAACCTTAAAACCTTAAACTTAAAATGCTCCTTGAGGATCGGGGCGTAGGTCATCCACAAATGTCCTCTTGCAGGCTCTGTGCTGTGCTGTTTTCTCCACTTCAGACAGAGACACAGGAAGAGTCAGAGACACAAAAGAGCTTAGCAGACCACACACACACACGGGGAACACAATCTGAACAGGGGTGGAGATCTGGTCAACCAGTGAAATCAAAACCCTGCCTATTTGTTCTGACAGAAACATGCTGAGTTAGCTGAGTTGTCTGAGTTAGCTGACAGTGCTATGGCCCTGTTGCTCTGAGGCGGTGCAGGTGTCAACAGGTGCCCTTAGCCTTTGACCCCTGACATGGGACGGTTCACTATCTAGTGAGAGTTTGATCACTGGACACCAGTGAAGAGATAAACTGAAGACGTCTCAGAAATGGTGTAGGAGTCTGTAGGAGCCATGTTCCAACAAACCCTTTTGATTCTGGAACAGACCATTCCAGGGTTAAATGTTTCTGTCTGCAACCCTCCACAAAGGATGGTCTTAATCCTAGGAGAGTGGAGTTTTGGAGTTGAGATGCGGGGGATGGGCGGTCACCTCCCCAAACAGCTGTCAGCCTCTCAGGCAGACCCAGCCTCTTCTGCTCAGGTCAAGACTGCCACACAATAACATTCAGACGACATTCAACCCCCAACCCAACTCCCAGAGTCTCAGCCTTACGCTTGAATGAAAGATGTCCTTTGTATCCTGCTGAAATCCTCTCACACGACGAACCTTAAATATGTTACCTTCCAAACTTCCACTGCAACTATTACCATTCAGGTATCCTCACTCAGCGAGGCAGCTGATTGGTCTAAATGGATTGGCATGTGACTTTTCAGTCCTTGAACCTCACAATCTATGCGCAGGTTATGAAAAGGCTCCTTACACGGCAGACAGCCCTCCTCTTTTACCCGCTCCTAGCCTCTTCTAGTGGAGGTTACCTAATTAAAGTAGCATTTAGTTCATTATGAGAACATTCCCACGAGCTGAGACTGCTGTGATGAATAGAGAATGCCTTTAACCCCAGATCTGGTATCAGATTACCTTAGGCCCAATCATAAAATAAACCATTAGAGGGAGTGAAAATACATCTGACTCTGGATCAGTGCTACTGTCATCACCAGTAGTTGCCTGCAGTGCTAATCCCACTAGGGATAGCAGGAACCAGAAAGTAGTTGAAACAGCTCGACTCGTTTGTGTTCTCCAAATGGGTCGTCAACGTTGACTGTCCTTGGAGGAGCACTCAGGTATGTTGTCTCCTCATCATGCCTCTGCTCCCTAGAACATGGAACAACATGGAACATATGTTTAGATGTACCAGAATGGTTCTGGAATGGTCCTAAACACTCAGTTCTGCTGCATAGCAGACAACCTGTGTTGAAAGACCGTCAGTGGTGAATCATCAATACTAGGGCTAGAGGAATCCCTGACCATATGACCTGACCAGGAAGAACTCTGCACTCTAATTCAGAGGGCTATAAGAAGGGTCCAAGAGGTTTTCCTAATCGGGTCATGTGGTCAGAACATACTCCTGGTCCTAGTCATTAGAGTTAACAGCAAAGCGCTGTACGCAAACTTCCACTGATGAAGAGAATGTGTGTCCAATTGGTGATTCAACATTAATGGTTGATTTAGTTGTATCAAAGTGGTGAGTTAGTCTATAAAGTGGTCATAAACATTGTGTTCCTGAAACAATCTCTCGTGAAGTCATCACTTCCATCATCAAGCCAACCTTCTTATTGTGTCAGCGTCCAACTATGAGATTGTTGTCAAACAAAAAAGAACTACAGTGCCGGAACATTTTTACTGCATTCCTAAGTGTGACACGGTCATGGGTCATGACAAGCATCGCTATAACTTGGGCCTTTAACACTCTCCTCTGGAACACCCATGAAAACACTACATCCCAAATAGCATCCTACTCCCTATTTAGTGCACTACTTTTGACCAGGCCCCATAGAGCTCTGGTCAAAAGTAGTGCACTATATAGGGAATAGGTCGCCATTTGGGACAAATCCACTGTAACACACATATTAGTCTCCTGATGAATGTGGCCATTTTTTGGTTCATGTCTGTTAGAGTGCTCAAGTCACAAATGTTGTCTAAAGGTTTGTGTATTATTCCATCATAATAAAGCATTCCTTCAAACTTCCTTCATCAATGCTCATAGAGGGAATTCACTGGCACAACCTCCTATTAAAATGAACTTGTTCTGCAGCACACTTGCTTTGAGAGTGTCTGAGAATATTGGCTCAAAGTCTGAACATTTTCACATACTTTTTGAGCCCAGGTTTGATTGTCAGTCCATCTGTCTCCGTAGACGCGAATGAGTGCGTGGAGCTGAATGGCGGCTGCCAGCAGACCTGTGTGAACACGGCAGGCTCCTACCACTGTGAGTGCAGTCAGGGCTTCCGCATGCACACTGATGGAAGGACCTGCATTGGTGAGTAATGACCATGTGAGACCAGATTCGATCCCGGTCGTCAGCACAACTCAAGATTAAAGTTATCCCTCTGAGTTAAAGTTATCCCTCTGAGTTAAAGTTATCCCTCTGAGTTAAAGTTATCCCTCTGAGTTAAAGTTATCCCTCTGAGTTAAAGTTATCCCTCCGAGTTACAGTTATACCTCCGAGTTACAGTTATCCCTCCTCCCTCTGAGTTAAAGTTACAGTTATATCCCCTCCCTCTGAGTTACAGTTATCCCTCTGAGTTAAAGTTATCCCTCTGAGTTAAAGTTATCCCTCCCTCTGAGTTACAGTTAGCCCTCTGAGTTAAAGTTATCCCTCTGAGTTAAAGTTATCCCTCTGAGTTAAAGTTATCCCTCTGAGTTACAGTTATCCCTCTGAGTTAAAGTTATCCCTCTGAGTTAAAGTTATCCCTCCGGGTTACAGTTATACCTCCGAGTTACAGTTATCCCTCTGAGTTAAAGTTATCCCTCTGAGTTAAAGTTAGCCCTCTGAGTTACAGTTAGCCCTCTGAGTTAAAGTTATCCCTCTGAGTTAAAGTTATCCCTCTGAGTTAAAGTTATCCCTCTGAGTTAAAGTTATCCCTCTGAGTTAAAGTTATCCCTCTGAGTTAAAGTTATCCCTCTGAGTTAAAGTTATCCCTCTGAGTTACAGTTATCTCTCTGAGTTACAGTTATCCCTCTGAGTTACAGTTATCCCTCTGAGTTACAGTTATCCCTCTGAGTTAAAGTTATCCCTCTGAGTTAAAGTTATCCCTCTGAGTTAAAGTTATCCCTCTGAGTTAAAGTTATCCCTCTGAGTTACAGTTATCCCTCTGAGTTACAGTTATCCCTCGGAGTTACAGTTATCCCTCTGAGTTACAGTTATCCCTCTGAGTTACAGTTATCCCTCTGAGTTAAAGTTATCCCTCTGAGTTAGTTATCCCTCTGAGTTAAAGTTATCCCTCTGAGTTAAAGTTATCCCTCTGAGTTACAGTTATCCCTCTGAGTTACAGTTATCCCTCTGAGTTAAAGTTATCCCTCTGAGTTAAAGTTATCCCTCTGAGTTAAAGTTATCCCTCTGAGTTAAAGTTATCCCTCTGAGTTAAAGTTATCCCTCTGAGTTACAGTTATCCCTCTGAGTTAAAGTTATCCCTCTGAGTTAAAGTTATCCCTCTGAGTTAAAGTTATCCCTCTGAGTTACAGTTATCCCTCTGAGTTAAAGTTATCCCTCTGAGTTAAAGTTATCCCTCTGAGTTAAAGTTATCCCTCTGAGTTACAGTTATCCCTCTGAGTTACAGTTATCCCTCGGTGTTACAGTTATCCCTCGGAGTTACAGTTATCCCTCTGAGTTAAAGTTATCCCTCTGAGTTAAAGTTATCCCTCTGAGTTAGTTATCCCTCTGAGTTAAAGTTATCCCTCTGAGTTAAAGTTGTTAAAGTTAGTTAAAGTTATCCCTCTGAGTTACAGTTAGTTATCCCTCTGAGTTAAAGTTATCCCTCTGAGTTAAAGTTATCCCTCTGAGTTACAGTTATCCCTCTGAGTTACAGTTAAAGTTATCCCTCTGAGTTAAAGTTATCCCTCTGAGTTATCCCTCTGAGTTAGTTATCCCTCTGAGTTACAGTTATCCCTCTGAGTTACAGTTATCCCTCTGAGTTAAAGTTATCCCTCTGAGTTAAAGTTATCCCTCCTCGAGAGTTACAGTTATCCCTCTGAGTTAAAGTTATCCCTCTGAGTTACAGTTATCCCTCTGAGTTAAAGTTATCCCTCTGAGTTAAAGTTATCCCTCTGAGTTAAAGTTATCCCTCTGAGTTAAAGTTATCCCTCTGAGTTAAAGTTATCCCTCTGAGTTACAGTTAGCCCTCTGAGTTGAAGTTATCCCTCTGAGTTAAAGTTAGCCCTCTGAGTTGAAGTTAGCCCTCTGAGCTAAAGGCATTGGTTTAGGCATTGAAAGCCAATGCTCCAATATTCAGGTCTCAGTCAAGGTTACTCATTACACAAGCACAGTTAACCAAACAAGCTCCTCCACACATTTTCCAACATCTGTTCCGTAGCTTACTACCTAATTCATTTTTAGTAGGTTTTGCTTCTTGCCATTTCGAATGACGCTACTTTTTGGTTTGCGCCTGCGTAGCTAACGAAGCTAACATCTGGTGCTGCCTTTGAAACTCCAGGAGACTGGACCGCGATTTACACTTCCACCAACGGAGAAAGTGTCTCTGTTTTGTGTCTCCAGCACCCAGTTCCAACGTGAGAGAACACAGCTACTCAACCACACGACTACCAGTTGGTCTGAAGTGATGGGAAACTACATCAAGTGCTCGAGGCTCCATTAGGAGGACAAGAGAAGGATTTAGATTCCCAACGTTGGAAATTAAGAGTGTTTATGTAGGTCCAACCTATTGGCACAGGAGCTGGACAACAAAAATAACTTCGAAAAAAGGTCATGCCCAACTCACTATTTGCTGCTCCCTATAATCAATAAAACCTGATCAAATATTACTTGTGTGGGAGCATTAGTGTTAGTGAAGACAAAGTTCACTGTTGTCTCCAGCCCTGTGGGTGTAGACTCAGGATTGGTGGGTGGTGGTTGAGGGATGAGGGGGATGAGAGGGGAGGTGTCTCTGCTTGGCTTCCTAATTGCGTCTGCTGAAGTCATCAAAGTTAAAGCTAACCTTTCCCCCTCCAGTTTTACAAGCCGTCTGTGTAATCTGGTCTGTCTTTAAGGCACCCTGAAGGCCCAGCACTGACTTCGTTACTCAGCACAGGAGTAAATCATAAGAGGGATACTCACGGATGGAAAGAGCATTAGAACCCAACCAGGGGCACCCTCTGGAGAAAGCTGGAACCTGGAACCATCATTTTCCAATTTCCAGTCTTTAGAGCTTTCTGTAATCACAAGTTCCCATTATGGTGTTGTGAAAAGATGGAGCTGGTCCAACAGTGTTGTAGCCCACAATATGGTTCTTCCTTCTTTGGATTCACACTTTAGTGACAGGTCTCTAGGAAGGGTTACTCGTTTACTCACCAAATGGTGATCAAAGACAACATTAGCGAAAGTACAGATGTAGGATCTTAATTTGAGTTAGTTTGCTACAGCATGAAAATAATCCTGCAGCAACAGAAAATGTGATTATAATTAATGGTAATTTTTGTAGGGGTTAATACATTTTTTGTTAGGGCAAATCAAGTCTGAAATTTCAAAGTGGAAATTGTAAACTTTAGAAGCCTTTTTAAATCTCAAATACAATACAAGTTTGCTTTTCCTGCTGTGCATAAAATTCAGCGACAAAAGAGTGATTACATTAAGATCCTACACTTCTCACTACCTCAGCATGCTGTCGAATACCTCTCTCCTGACAGTTGCCACATCATTTCATTTGCACACAGAAATATTTTTCTCTAGTCTGTCATATATGAAGTTGTTCATTTCATGCGTCTGTCTTTCTGTCTGTCCCAACTATGAAGCTGTGAACTCCTGCTCGGTGAAGAATGGCGGCTGTGAACAGAAGTGTGTGGACGTGGGCAACGACCACTACAAGTGCGAGTGTCGTATGAACTACCAGCTGAAGAGGGATGGGAAGCACTGCGAGTGTGAGTCTTGACTACACTGGATATGGTGCTCTGACTTCCCTACAGTTACAACAATAGTGTCTTTATGTTAGAATGGAGAGCAAAGAGTTACATATAAAGAACAGGAGGAAGGTTTCCGTTTTGACATGACCAGGACATGACTAAGTAAAACTTTCTCAGCAAATTGACACTGACACAAGGTCATAAAGTCACATGCTGTGCTGACTGTTGCCTGGTCTGTCTGCCCTCTGTGGTTGTCTGCCCCGTCTGTCTGTCTGTCTGTCTGTCTGTCTGTCTGTCTGTCTGTCTGTCTGTCTGTCTGTCTGTCTGTCTGTCTGTCTGTCTGTATGTCTGTATGTCTGTATGTCTGTTTCTCTGTCTGTCTGTCTCTCTGTCTCTCTCTGTCTGTCTATATGTCTGTCTCTCTCTGTCTGTCTATATGTCTGTCTGTCTGTCTGTCTGTCTGTCTGTCTGTCTGTCTGTCTGTCTGTCTGTCTGTCTGTCTGTCTGTCTGTCTGTCTGTCTGTCTGTCTGTCTGTCTGTCAGTGAGGGACCCCTGTGTGGACAGGAATGGAGGCTGTGCTCAGCTATGTCATTCTGTGGACGGTGAAGCAGAGTGCAGCTGCAGACCAGGGTACACACTGGCCAGAGACAGCCAGGGCTGTGAGGGTAAGAGCACACACATGTACAGTATGTCTGGAAATGCGCTGATATGCACACACACACACACAAACTATGGTTCTCATATTTCAATATGCTGTTACATGCAGACAACCTTCCCAGAAATGTCCAAGAGTGAAAGAGACTTTTACGAACTTGTCTATAAATCTCCACCACCACGAACCCTCTTAAGAAAGCAAGCCTAGTCCATTAAAGCCCTCATTGAGAACTGGCCACTGAAAAATCATAGCCATCACCTCTATCCAACTCATGAACTTTGTGAACATTGAGTTTTAATGGTGGTTTAACTGACACTCCGTTAATGTAAACGTTTGCTATTCTTCAAATCAGTGCTCATGGACAACATTCATCATAGAGCTGCCATTGTCCCGGGGCCATTAGAGCTGAGGCTTTATGACCCAGCCCTCCGGGGTCGAATATATGACTGGAGCTGTGTGTGGGGCCTAAAGCTGATTAATGCTATGGCTGGAAGTTACTACTATAACATGGGGTGGCTAGAAGGCTATAGGGTTCAGGCAACTTCATTAAACACAACACTCTGTGTGTGTGTGTGTGTGTGTGTGTGCATGCCTTTGCGTGTGTGTGTGTGTGCATGCCTTTGCGTGTGTGTGTGTGTGTGTGTGTGTGTGTGTGCATGCCTTTGTGTGTGTGTGTGCATGCCTTTGCATGTGTGTGTGTGTGTGTGTGTGTGTGTGTGTGTGTGTGTGTGTGTGTGTGTGTGTGTGTGTGTGTGTGTGTGTGTGTGTGTGTGTGTGTGAGTGCGTGCATGCCTTTGTGTGTGTGTGTGTTTGCAATATGCTTCATAATCACCCAGAGCAGCCCACCACCAGGCTTGTGCTTTAGCATTACTATGATGAAAGGTCAAGAGCAGATCACTGACCCACAAGTCAATTTCTTAACCAGAAGCATTTTCCCCGCCTCGAAAACAGAGGAAGTGGTCATGTTGTACCTAGCTTGTATTCGTAGCCTCAATCATAGCCTCATATCAATAAAAATGGGATCCTTGTAATATAATCTCTGCTTGTGCTTTGTGACTGTGCTCTATTGACTTACAGTATCTCATGCTATCCTTTGTAGACATAGATGAGTGCAGCTCGGGCCAGGCCATGTGTGCCCATCGCTGTGTCAACACCCTGGGCTCTTTCAGCTGTGTGTGTAACCCTGGCTTTGAGCTGGGCGCTGACGGAAAACAGTGCTACCGTGAGTATACATGATCATTTACATTAGAGTCATTTAGCAGATGCTCTTCTTACCCAAAGTGACTTACATTCAGTAAATTCAACTGAAGCAGGTAAAATCACAGTTGTGTAATATGATGGTTAGGGCCAAAAAGAAGCCTGGGTCCCTCGTCGTAGGCTTATAACTAAAGACAGGACTTTGTCCTGGTCAGGTGACATGATCAGGAAAATCTCCCTGACCCTAATTGCAGTATGTTCATGTGACGCTAACGTGTGGAAGATGGCTAACGTGTGGAAGATGGCTAACGTGTGGAAGATGGCTAACGTGTGGAAGATGGCTAACGTGTGGAAGATGGCTAACGTGTGAAAGATGGCTAATGTTTTGGTGTACTGCAAACGGATACTGTTGTTGGGTGCCAGCCTTCACTTGACTGGTTGTATCCTCCTATTTGCAGGCATTGAGATGGAGATCGTGGACAGCTGTGAGAAGAACAACGGAGGATGCTCCCACCACTGTGAACACACCACCAACGGACCCCTCTGCTCCTGTAACCAAGGATACCAACTGGCTGAGGACAGGAAGACCTGTGTGGGTGGGTACTCTCTGTTGGGTCATCATTGTCAGAGTTTTTCCTGGTCAGGTCAAAAGGTAAGGAAAAACTCCTGGTTTAGTCATTCTCGTTTAGTCAATTTCGTTCTTTAGTCTATGGCGAGTAAAGAAGGAACAGATCAAATATGGGTCTTGTTAATTAAGCACCAAATACATACAGTACCAGTCAAAAGTTTGGACACACCCACTCACTCAAAGGTTTTTCTTTATTTTCACTATTTTCCACATTGTAGAACAATAATGAAGACATCAAAACTATAAAATAACACATATGGAATCATGTAGTAACCAAAAAAGTGTTTAACAAATTCTTCAAAGTAACCACCTTCTGCCTTGATGACACCTTTGCACACTCTTGGCATTCTCTCAATCAACAGGTGTGCCCTGTTAAAAGTTCATTTGTGGAATGTATTTCCTTCTTATGCATTTGAGTTGTGATGTGTTGTGACAAGGTAGGGTTGGTATACAGAAGACGGCTCTATTTGGTAAGACCAAGTCCATATTATGGCAAGAACAGCTCAAATAAGCAGAGAGAAACGACAGTCCATCATCCTCTACGGCAGGTATTCCCAAACTGGGGGACGCACAATGCCGTCAGGGGTACGCCAAATAAAAATGTGATTCACATTAAAAATATGTATTATTATACAATTATTCATGTTTTTTTTTCTTCACATTTTCAAACAGTACATTTATATTTTCCAACGGGGCTATACATTTGGGTGAGTTTTTTTTCTCTCGCCTGAGTAGCCTCCTTTCGCTGCCAAAAATAAAATTCAACCGTCTAGTGTTCAGCGAAATAACAACACAATGTTAAATACAGGTAGTCTGTATTTGACAAATAAGCCACGGGAGTTTTTTGAGCGAGAATAAAGACAACTTTCAAGTAGTAAGACATGTATAAAAGCAACAGATACCATTAATAAGAAGGGGCTAGAAGCACCTTATATGGTAAGCTACCGAGTAGCTAGAACAGGCAAGCACCATACTATTGTGGAGGACTTAATTCTTCCTGCTGCCGTGGGTATGGCTGGGACGGACAATGCCGGGGGAAAAGGCCCACAAAACTATACAGACAATGTCTTCATCATACAACACTGTTTCACGACACATCAGTGACATGGCAGAAGATGTTTTGAAACAATTACTGCTTTGCATACAAGCCAGTGAATTATATGCGTTACAGCTGGATGAGTCAACAGACGTGGCGGGCCTGGCAACGCTCCTGGTATATGTCCGTTACATTTATGGAGGGTCAATTAAGGAAGACATCCTCTTCTGCAAACCACTGGAAACCAGGACAACATGAGAGAATATTTTTTAGAGGTCGACCGATTATGATTTTTCAATGCCGATACCGATACCGACTATTGGAGGACCAAAAAAAGCTGATACTGATTAATTAATTAATTTGTAATAATGACAATTATAACAATACTGATTGAACACTTTTATTTCAACTTAATATAATACATCAATAAAATCAATTTAGCCTCAAATAAATAATGAAACATGTTCAATTTGGTTTAAATAATGCAAAAACAAAGTGTTGGAGAAGAAAGTAAAAGTGCAATATGTGCCATGTAAAAAAGCTAACGTTTAAGTTCCTTGCTCAGAACATGAGAACATATGAAAGCTGGTGGTTCCTTCAATATTCCCAGGTAAGAAGTTTTAGGTTGTAGTTATTATAGGAATTATAGGACTATTTCCCTCTATACCATTTGTTTTCATATACCTTTGACTATTGGATGTTCTTATAGGCACTTTAATATTGCCAGTGCACCAGTATAGCTTCCGTCCCTCTCCTCGCCCCTACCTGGGCTCGAACCAGGAACACATCAACAACAGCCACCCTCGAAGCATTGTTATCTATCGCTCCACAAAAGCCGCGGCTCTTGCTGAGCAAGGGGAACAACTACTTCAAGGTCTCCGAGCGAGTGACGTCACCGATTGAAACGCTATCAGCGTGCACCCCGCTAACTAGCTAGCCATTTCACATCGGTTACACCAGCATAATCTTGGGAGTTGATAGGCTTGAAGTCATAAACAGCTCAATGCTTGAAGCACAGCGAAGAGCTGCTGGCAAACGCACGAAAGTGCTGTTTGAATGAATGCTTACGAGCCTGCTGCGGCCTACCACCGCTCAGTCAGACTGCTCTATCAAATATCAAATTATAGACTTAATTATAATATAATAACACACAGAAATAAGAGCCTTAGGTCATTAATATGGTCAAATCCGGAAACGATCATTTTGAAAATAAAATGTTTATTCTTTCAGTGAAATATGGAACCGTTCTGTATTTCATCTAACGGGTGGCATCCATAAGTCTAAATATTCCTGTTACATTGCATAACCTTCAATGTTATGTCATAATTACGTAAAATTCTGGCAAATTAGTTTGCAACGAGCCAGGCGGCCCAAACTGTTGCATATACCCTGACTCTGCGTGCAATGAACGCAATATTGCCTGCTAACCTGGATTTCTGTTAACTAAATATGCAGGTTTCAAAAAATATACTTATGTGTATTGATTTTAAGAAAGGCATTGATGTTTATGGTTAGGTACATTCGTGCAACGATTGTGCTTTTTTTGCAAATGGGCTTTTTTTTAAGTCATCCCCCGTTTGGCGAAGTTGGCTGTCTTTGTTCGGAAGAAATGTTCTTCACACAGTTCGCAACGAGCCAGACAGCCCAAACTGCTGCATATACTCTGTTGCACAGAACGCAAGAGAAGTGGCACAATTTCCCTCGTTAAAAAAAATCATGTTAGCAGGCAATATTAACTAAATATGCAGGTTTAAAAATATATACTTGTGTATTGATTTTAAAGAAAGGCATTGATGTTTATGGTTGGGTACATTGGTGCAACGACAGTGCTTTTTTCGCGAATGGGCTTGTTAAATCATCACCTGTTTGTCGAAATAGGCTATGATTCAATGAGAAATTAACAGGCACCGCATCGATTATATGCTAGATAAACTAGTAATATCATCAACGTGCGGGACAAAATTGAAGCTACGATTAAGAAGTTGGAGCTCTTCTCTGTCTGCATTAACAAGGACAACACACAGATCTTTCCATCATTGTATGATTTTTTGTGTGCAAATGAACTCAAGCTTACGGACCATGTCAAATGTGATATAGCGAAGCACCTGAGTGAGCTGGGTGCGAAATTATGCAGGTACTTTCCCGAAATGGACGACACAAACAACTAGATTCGTTATCCCTGTCATGCCCTGCCTCCAGTCCACTTACCAATATCTGAACAAGAGAGCCTCATCAAAATTACAGCAAGCAGTTCTGTGAACATTTAATTTAATCAGAAGCCACTGCCAGATTTCTGGATTGGGCTGCACTCAGAGCATCCTGCCTTGGCAAATCGCGCTGTTAAGACACTGATGCCCTTTGCAACCGCGTACCTATGTGAGAGTGGATTATCCGCCCTCACTAGCATGAAAACTAAAGACAGGCACAGACTGTGTGTGGAAAATGATTTAAGACTGAGACTCTCTCTAATACAACCCAACATTGCAGAGTTAATGTGCATCCTTTCAAGCACACCCTCATTAACCTGTGGTGAGTTACTCACAATTGTTGATGAACAATTAAGGTTGTAAAATGGCTAAATAAAGAGCAAAATTATTGATTATTATTCTATTATTATTTATGCCCTGGTCCTATAAGAGCTCTCTGTTATTTCCCACGAGCTGTGTTGTGTTCAAAAACTCACACTCATTCTTATGTTAAATAAATGCATCGTATAGTAGGTGTGTGGTAGCCTTTCAAAGATGGCAAAAAAACAACATTTGAGAGTGCGCTGACCCTGGTGCTAGAGGGGGTACGCAGCTGACCCTGGTGCTAGAGGGGGTACGCAGCTGGAGGTTGAATGTTTGGGAACCACTGCTCTATGGGATTGCCAAGAAGGAGAGTGATGGATTGCTGTATAAGATGACCTGGCCTCCACAATCACCCGACCTCAACCCAATTGAGATGATTTGGGATGAGTTGGACCACGGAGAGAAGGAAAAGCAGAATCTAAAATATATTTTGAATTGTTTAAAACTTTTTTGGTTACTATATGATTCCATATGTGTTATTTCATAGTTTTGATGTCTTCACTATTATTTTACAATGTAGAAAATAGTAAAAATAAAGAAAAACCCTTGAATGAGTAGGTGTGTCCAAACTTTTGACTGGTATTGTATATTTCTTCTGAAACAATTTCCGTTGCAAAATGTATTGAAATGTTTTCCGTTGCGTGCCCAAATGAACAATCATCTTTTGTTGTACCTCCCCAGACAGTGATGAGTGTGAGAGTGGGGAGGCGTGCTGCAGTCATTTCTGTAAGAACTACCCAGGGGGCTATGAGTGCAGCTGCAAGGCAGGCTACAGGCTCCATGCAGATGGCTGTGGCTGCAATGGTAAGAGGTTAATACGTTGACCAGCATCCACTCATTATCTTGGTCCAAATTGACTCTGGATTGAGTTTACATTATTGTATAAGAGGTGACTGAATGTTAAGTATGGTCAGTATGAAATTCAACACAGTGATCTAGAGACTCTTGACAGCTTCTACCCCCAAGCCATAAGACTGCTGAACAATTAATCAACCCCCCTTTGTTTGCTGCTGCTACTCACTGTTTATTATCTATGCATAGTCACTCTACCCCTACCTATAAGTACAAATGACCTCACCTAACCTGTACCACATTGACTCGGTGCCTGCACCCCCTGTATATAGCCTCGTTACTGTTATTTTATTGTGTTACTTTTTATTTTATTTTTTAACTTTTTTGATTTAGTAAATATTTTCTTAACTCCATTTCTTGAACTGCATTGTTAGTTAAGGGCTTGTCAGTCAGCATTTCACTGTAAGGTGTTGTATTCGGAGCATGTGACAAATAACATGTGATTTGATTTGATAGACTTGAAGGGGCATGTTTAGGCATCCATTTGACCGTGGCAGTCAACATTGATGATCGATCACAGAGAAGATGATTATGCATTGACAGTGTCTAATAACTCATTGCACTAGTTTTGATAATGCAAATTGGACACTTGTATAGTACCTTCTAAATATGCAAAGTACTTCCTATTGTTTTGCGGTCTTGTCAGATATTGATGAGTGCCTGGCAGAGAGGTCTGTCTGTGAACACCACTGTGTGAACACACTGGGGACCTACGAGTGTTTCTGCACAATGGGCTTCCGTTTGGACAACGACCAGAGAGCCTGCATCTGTGAGTGATATTTGATCATAATATTATACTGTGCTATACTATGCTAAGTTATACTATACGATACTAAACTATGCTCTACTATGCTCTACTTTACTATGCTATACTATACTAAGGGAAAGGGGAGACCTTGTCAGTTGTACAACTGAATGCCTTCAACTGAAATGTGTCTTACTCATTTAACCCAACCCCTCTGATGCTTTGCTCTGCTATAATATACTATGATGTACGATACTATACTTTACTGCACTATGCTATACTATGCTGTAATTTCACAGTGAATTTCTATACATTGTTTTTAAACATGTGAAAGTAACTCTGAGAGACATTTGTGATGTTTTCCAACAGCAGGCTATAGTAATGATAAAATCACCTTGAGCATTCAAATGAATGTCATGTAAATGATAGTATAGTATAGTACAGTACAGTTTAGTATAATACAGTATATTACAGTACAAAATAGTAGAGTATAGTATAATATATTATAGTATAGCATAGTATAGTATAATACAGTTTACTATAGTATAATATTGTATAGTAGAATATAGTAGAGTATATTATAGTATAGCATAAAATAGTATAGTATAATACAGTATAATATAGTATAGTATAATATATTATAGTATATTACAGTATAATTTCGTATAATATAGTATAATACAATATAGTATAGTATAATATAGAATAGTATAGTATAAAACAGTATAGTATAATATAGTATAGTGTAATACAGTATAGTATAATATAGTATAGTTAGATGTAATGTAAATGTGCTTGAATGTGAAAGTGTTCTGAGTGTCTCCTCTCCGTCTGTCTGTCTGTCTGTCTGTCTGTCTGTCTGTCTGTCTGTCTGTCTGTCTGTCCGTCTGTCCCAATGCAGCGCTGTACGACAGTGACCTGGATGAAGATGAAGAGGAGGATGAACCGGAGGAGGATCTGGAAGTGCACCGGTTGCCAGATTTGCTGTTCCGACTGCCCCCTCAGCTCCTGCAGTACACTGCAGCCCTGCACTCACCCTATGGTGATGATGAGGAGGAAGAGGCACAGAGAGGGGAACTCACCCTGGTCAGCCACATAGGTAGCGAATCAGTGCTTACATACATGCCTGGTTGATGATCAACGTTGTCACACATATACTCTGTCTCAGACATTGGACCTACCTTAAGTGGCAAAAATTGTAAATCATGCCATGGTTTGATTGTGTGTGTGTCTCAGTGTGTCTAGATGATTCCTTTGGGGATGACTGTGGTGTGAGCTGTGCTGACTGTGAGAACGGAGCAGTGTGTGGGGCGGACAGAGACCGCTGTGAATGTACACCTGGATGGACTGGCGTCATCTGCAACGAGAGTAAGTTGCTCTCCTCTCCTCTCCACAGCTTCTCTTATTATCACTGTAACCCTTGAAGATCATCAATCACCTGATAGAGTTTCAGTGTTATTCAGTGCATATTATTGAGCAGGCAGTTATTTGATTGGTTAGTCCTCAGGGTTAGGTATATGAACCCAGATCTGACCTGGAGAGTGGCCAAGTGCCCCATAGACAGAATACAGCCCCCAGGCCAGGGATGTCCACTGTCAAACACTGTGTTTGACAGTGGACACAGAGACCAGAAGCCATTGTTTCACAACCAAACATGATTAATGAGTGTCTTTGGGCTGGACCTGAACCAGGGATATAATTATGTTTGGAATTGTGGAGCCACGTAGGGATAAATCCATAACAATCAGTCATTGTTATACATTTAAACATGCTCCTTTGGGCTAGTGTTCAAATTCACACCAAGAAAAGTTAGGTTATGATGAGGCCATTTTCCCTGACCAGTGGGGAAGATTGAAAACATAGCAGAGAACGGACATTTCTGTCATTTCATTAGGTTTTAATCGTTAGCTTGGGAAGAAGACAACTACCACAGTGGAGAAGAGAATATTATTATACACTGATCTGTGAAAAATATTAAGAACACCTTCCTGCTATTGAGTTGCACCCAGAACAGCCTCAAGGGTTTACTGCGTTCAGTTTTGCAACTGACTAGGTATCCCCTTCGCTATGTCATGGAAAGAGCTGGTGTTCATAATGCACACTATGTAGACATGCTATTGCATTTTGCATGACAGCATGTGTTAGATATGGAAGGCAGTGCTGTGTTTGCCTGGATACAGTGTAACCAGAGAGGAATAGAAGTAAGGTACAAATCTTTATACCAAAAATATTCAGTTTTCTCAGAACTTGTTATGTACTGATTTTGCACTAGCCTAGCTTGCCACATTGCCACGTGGCTACAAACATGACTAATTGCTAACTGACACGTTTTCCCTCAGAGGTTCATCAACCAGTTGTGCAGAAGAAGTGTGACATGGAATGTTGACTGGCTTTTACTGAACCCATTTAGAAGGTCCAGCTGGGTTTTGTGGTCATTTCTATACAAACCGTGTGGGATTAATGTGGGAAGTGCAAAAAGCTAAGAAAGACCCTCATGTGAAGAAGATAATATGAAAGACAAGTGATAGAATGTCTCTCTCTCTCTCTCTCCCCTCCCAGCTTGTCCTGTAGGGACCTATGGACAGGCCTGTAACAGCCTGTGTCGGTGCCAGAATGGGGGCTCCTGTGAACCAGTGACCGGGAGGTGTGTTTGCCCACCAGGGGTGCAGGGCCAGCTCTGTGAGGACGGTAGGGACTGACACACACACACACACGCACGCACACACACACACACATACACACACACACAAACACACGCACGGACCAGGCTACATGCTGGAAGGGCAAAATCTGGTCTAACCACATGTGCAACTCTTCTGTGTCTTGTTGACAGGTTGCCCACAAGGATACTTTGGGAAACACTGTAGGCGGAGTTGTAACTGCCCCAACAACGGGCGCTGCCACCGTCTCTATGGAGCCTGCCTGTGTGCCCCGGGGCTGTACGGGCGCTTCTGCCACCTGCGTGAGTACCCGTATCCTCTAGACTACAGTACCCAGCAGCCACCACGACTGACATCTTAATGTAGCGCAGGAGTGTTCTTCTGCCCTCTGGAGCTTTTGTTCCAGCCTGATTCAGCTAATAAACTAAACAGTTCAGTTGAATCAGGTGTCTTAGTACTGGTCTGGAACAAAAGCCTGCACTGCCTGTGTCTCTTGGACCAGATTGTAGGAACACTGCAGTAGTGACGGATGAAGAACATTATGTTAATTCCCTTTCTGTAGCTTGGTCCCTGATCCTAGAGATGTACTGACAGTACCTTCCCTTCTCCAGCTTGTCCCAGGTGGACCTATGGTGTCGGCTGCTCTGAGGAGTGTGACTGTGTTCTGGACCATTCCCTGGGCTGCCATCCCAAGAACGGGACCTGTCTGTGCAAACCTGGCCACCATGGCTCTCAGTGTCAGCAAGGTTAGCTGTTCTGGCTCAGACAATACAATACACAGATATTGAGGTTATTGAAAAAGAAAAATGACATTGTTTCATGGTTGTCTGGATGATAGTGAAGCTCCTCTTCTGTGTTTATGTATGTGTGCACGTGTGTGTGTGTCTATGTGCACGTGTGTGTGTGTGTCTGTGTGTATGTGTCTGGGTGTACGTGTGTGTGCGTGCGTGTGTTTCTCTCCAGAGTGTGATCCAGGGTTCTATGGTAGTGGCTGTGGGCATCAGTGTGACTGTCCAGGTGGGGCGACCTGTGACCCTAGGAGTGGAGAGTGCACCTGGAGGTGTCCTGCAGGGCTCCATGGGAACCTGTGTCAGCTGGGTGAGCCAACCCCCTTGTGGAGGAGATTCCCAAACCACAATGCATGTAGCTAGGGACAGGAGTGTTTCCTGGTCCATTCAGGAACAACTCCTGACCTTACATTCAGAGAGAGCGATGTTGTACTGTTCCCTCATGAATGTGGAAACATGAATGGGAGTGTGTGAGTGCCTGCGTGCGTATGCGTACGTGTGTGTTAGTTTGCTCAATAGGCTTCAATAGTGTTCCTCTTCTGGCAGCTTGCTCTACAGATCAGTGGAACGTTTCAGTAGCGTTAGTCTCTCCTATGGTCCAGAGATATTAAAGAACGAGCTCTGTTTAAATCATGACTCTGTCTCCCTATAGACCGGACAAGATAACATGGAGGGGTTATTTTAGAGCTAATGTATTGTCCAGACCTCCAGGAGGTTCCCTTTTATTAAAGCAAACAAATCATCCATCTCTTTATGGTTTTGTTTAGCTTTGAATTGACACGAGGTTGTGAAAGCGGGCCATGCAACATCAGTCCGCTTTGAGATGGCCTTGCTACTGCACACGATCCCAGTGAGGGAGATACACAGGAAATGAAAACCCTTGTAACCCTTTGTCTCTCTGTCTCTCTCTCCCTCCATCATTCTGTCCTCTGTGTATCTGTATGTAGCCTGCAGAGCTGGTCAGTTCGGGGAGAACTGCCTCCGGACCTGTGTGTGTGGAGGAGCACCCTGTGACCCCATGACAGGAGAGTGTATCTGCCCTGTTGGGAAGACAGGAAATGCCTGTCAACAAGGTAGTTATAATGCTTCATAACTCAGTATTTAATACCTGTATTACTGTTAAATGTATCATTACTCATTATTATACTGTATTTATCTTTCACTTAAATATCATGTCGTTTCTTCCATATTGTCCCTCGCTGTTTTTCAAATCTGGGGTGAGAATCTAAATTCAAACAGTACAGTAGTATTGGAAGACATCGGTCCACCAATCAGACCTGCTCTTCATCTGCTCTTAAACCAATGACCTGAAGTCAGTTAGACCATGTGGTGTTGATGGTCATACATCTCAATTAGGGCTTATCCTGACCGAATGAACTGACCACCAAAACTGGTCAATAGCTATAGCCCTGAGTTTTCCCTCCCCCCGTAGACTGCCCAGAGGGATTATGGGGGTTGAAGTGCCAGTTCCTATGTAGAGTGTGTGATAACGGAGCTTCCTGCAACACACAGACAGGAGTCTGTGACTGCAACCCTGGGTACACAGAACAACTCTGCCAGACTGGTGAGTTAAATAAATCAACGGCAGCAGTCTACAGTCTTGCTAAAGTGAGGGGAAAGGAAAGAGAGAGACTGTGAGAGAGAAAGACCTTATGATATACTGTGTTATATTTCACCCTGACTATTTCTCTGCTTCACAGTGTGTCCACCAGGGTCCTATGGGCCAGGCTGTGTGAGTGCCTGTGTCTGTCATCCTGATGCCAGCTGTGACCCTGTCACTGGACACTGTACATGTCCCCCGGGTCGAACAGGACACGGCTGCACTACGCGTAAGCACCACTATCACACATACACACAGGCAGGTGCGCGCCCACACACACAAATGCACACACAGAGGTTGGTAAAGAAAACGACGTGTGTGCGTGTCTCCACAGCCTGTGAGGAGGGGTCCTGGGGCTCTGAGTGCTCCAACAGGTGCCGTTGTGCAGACCGAGCCCTGAGTTGTGATGCAGTGACTGGACACTGTGTGTGTGAGGCTGGTTTCACTGGAGGCCACTGTGAACAGAGTAAGACATTTCTTTGGAAATACTGCCATCTTTAGGTAATACACTGTAGCACATCTTTGGACCAGATCTGGCTCAAGCAAGTGTTCTACAGATGAAGAATCTTCATTTGATCACTTTTTTTGTTGATGAGAATTTTCCTGCTCCACAGGAAATGCAGATGAACTTTGTGATTTACATAAATTCACTGAAAACCTACGCTAACACACGGTCATATTAATTGTATTAAACTTTTCTTGTAGAATACTTTTGGCCAGCTAATAGCCTAACTATCGAACACGCAAAATGATGGACTACACGTTAATATCCTGTTGCTGCAGGATTATTTGTGCTGTGACAAAAAACATGTCCTCACAGCAGCAAATGCGTATATATTTTGGCTGGTGATATCTCTGTCTGATGTTGTCCATGCTCCCCTGTTCCCCCAGAGTGTGTGGAGGGCAGCTATGGTTGGGGCTGTGCCCTGGACTGTCAGTGTCAGCACGGGGCTCTGTGTGACCATGTGAGTGGAGCCTGCACCTGCTCCTCTGGATGGACCGGAACCTTCTGTGAGAAAAGTAAGACTTGTGAATAAAGTGCATTACATTTAATCACCTATTACTAATACTATATGGGTAACCTTTTATTTTACATCCTGGTATTTACTTTGGAATTGTTCAAATGGCAATTAACTCATAAAAGCATATTCATTACATTTTAGTTTCTTTGAGATTCATTGAGACAAGTGTAGGTTTGTACACTTTAATTATTTGAGGTAAGTACCAGAAACTATCCATTGTCACCAAATAGCAAGGTAGACTAGGGGTTAATAGTGTTGGGCCAGTAACCACATTTTGTCTCTCTAAAATAAAATGACCTTGCAATATATTTTGAACAAAATCATGTCTGTCTTTTCACTAGCCCATGTCATGGTAAGATACCAAATCATGTCTGTCTTTTCACTAGCCCATGTCATGGTAAGATACCAAATCATGTCTGTCTTTTCACTAGCCCATGTCATGGTAAGATACCAAATCATGTCTGTCTTAAAACTAGCCCATGTCATGGTAAGATACCAAATCATGTCTGTCTTTTCACTAGCCCATGTCATGGTAAGATACCAAATCATGTCTGTCTTTTCACTAGCCCATGTCATGGTAAGATACCAAATCATGTCTGTCTTTTCACTAGCCCATGTCATGGTAAGATACCAAATCATGTCTGTCTTTTCACTAGCCCATGTCATGGTAAGATACCAAATCATGTCTGTCTTAAAACTAGCCCATGTCATGGTAAGATACCAAATCATGTCTGTCTTAAAACTAGCCCATGTCATGGTAAGATACCAAATCATGTCTGTCTTTTCACTAGCCCATGTCATGGTAAGATACCAAATCATGTCTGTCTTAAAACTAGCCCATGTCATGGTAAGATACCAAATCATGTCTGTCTTAAAACTAGCCCATGTCATGGTAAGATACCAAATCATGTCTGTCTTAAAACTAGCCCATGTCATGGTAAGATACAAAAACAACAGCTCTATCTCTTTCACAATATGCATTTTTAATTAAAGTTGACTCACCAAAATTTTTGAAAATTTAAATATCGCATTTTGGAATCAAACCCTTCATTTATAGGGTGGCAGGTCGCCTAATGGTTAAGAACATTGGGCCAGTAATCGAAAGGTTGCTAGTTTGAATCCCGATTAGACTAAGGGAAAAATCTTCCAATGTACCCTTGAGCAAGGCACTTAACCCTAATTGCTCTGGATAAGTGCGTCAGTTAAATGACCATATACCAGGCGGTAACCCCTCTCTTATGGTTTCTTCTATTGGTCTAGTAATGAAAGGTCTAGTAGAGAAGTCACTCAGAATTACAGTTCTGTGACTGGCATAACAATATACAGCTATATAACAGACAGGGGCGCCACCAGGGATTTTGGGCCCCGTGAAAAGTTATCACATTGGGCCCCACCACCACAGGCCACACCAACCCTGCGCAATTGCTGTAACCACACACCTCCAGAACCCAATAGACCCATTCAAAGCTTTAAATAACGCGACCTTTGCAGGCTTGTAACTCTCTTGTAGTCCAATATTTACTGTACGATATTTACTGACAGTGAGCTGTGAAAATATAACACTGTGCAGACATGCATGCAACATTCTGCATACAGTGGAATTCACTATTTGATGCAAGACTGATCCCCTCTATAAGAAATGTGCTAAAGGCCATCATCTTTTACAGTCAAAATGTCATTTTAATGGTAAAATTCTTGAATGGAAAATTCTCTTAACATTAATGAATAACTTAAAATAAATATAACTTAAAAATACATGAACCTCTTCAATTAAAACAAACTAACATTATCATCTATAGATGGGGCTTAAACCAAATCTGCTGCTGATTTGATCATTTTGTTGTTTGTTATATCATTCTATAGAATTCTACAAAATAATCAAATCAGCAGCAGATTTTTAAGTCTGCATACCAACTAGAAACTAAGCAGCTGTAAAAGTGGAAATGGAAAATGAAAGAAAAAAAATAGAAATGGAATGCGCTAGAGGAAAGGTCAAGAGGTCACCAAATCACTAGGTTTCTTCCACTTGGGGTCTTGGGGTCTTGACTAGTTTACAATTGGCTCATTCATCCCCCTCCTCTCTCCTGTAACTATTCCCCAGGTCCTTGCTGCAAATGAGAACGTGTTCTCAGTCAACTTACCTGGTAAAATAACGGATAAATAAAAAAATGATTGTGCACTACAAATTTTATAGCAATCCAGCCATTACTTTGAGATATATCTTGTTCTCAGTCTGTTCTCATTCTGTTCTCAGCCTGTGGTCATCATGTGTGTAGTGATCCAATATCCATAGCCATGCCATTTAACAGTTATCACTGGCCCATGCTCAGCCTTACTCACCAAGAACCCAGCTCTGAGCCTTCTTGCTAGCAAAGTCATTGATCAGCTTGTTTTTCAACATCCTCACTTTGTCTGTCTCTTTCTGTGCACCTTCTCTCATTTGCACCATCCTCATCATCTGCATTGGTACTGCCGGCACTGTCTTTCACCTCTTCCTCCACTTCCAGACTCCTCCCTGACAAAACTGTATCACTTGAAGAGGTTCCTGGCTCTGTGGCTCTGTAGAGTGTACATGACGCATATGATAATATATCCTATAATATAATACCATTTGTAATAACATCATAACCAACATTTCAGTTACTACCATTTCGTTGACTTAATTTAACTGCATGCACCACGGAAAAAATGTAATAGCACTGAATCCTGCAGAATATTGACCCAAATTACCTGCAGTTGCATATCAACACCACTAGATGTCAGAAAATGACCACATTTCAGTTTGCATCAAAGCCATGGAGACATACCTTGGCCATATGACTTGAAGGTATTATTTTAACATTGTCTGTCACTTATACAGACTGAGTCACTCAATGCTTCGAACTGTCCAGCATCCAATATAGACTATAGGCTGATTTTGTTTCAATAAATGATCATTATGTGGAAAAATTCAATTCAATATATATATTTTTTCATAATAATAGAAAAATTAATTCCCACGGACCCCTGCAATTATCCCAAGTGACATGTCATTCAACACAATGCTGCTCACCTCCTTCAGCTGGGAGTAGGGCTGGTTCAGGGGTTTGGGGATGGGGAGACAGGGCTGGGTCAGGGGTTTGGGGATGGGGAGACAGGGCTGGTTCAGGGGTATGGGGATGGGGTGACAGGGCTGCTGAGCCTGAAGCTGCATCTGTTGGGCCTGGCACCAGGCAGGGGCAGGTACAACTGATTTAGTATGAAGTTTGCCTGCATTGATTAAATGTTGGCTAAAAGAGGAGCGAAATGTAAACACTCAGAATTTTCTGTGAAGATATTAAGTAACTAATGTTAGGGAATCAAACGTAGCCTATTTCACTACGGACTAAACTACCAGGTTAATTTCCATCACTCATGGACTACACCCACCTTCCTTTGTGAAACATTGGGTGACATTCTGTTGCCCTTTCTTTTCTCTCTCCTGTCTTTCTTCTCTCTCTCCTGTCTTTCTTCTCTCTCTCCTGTCTTTCTTTTCTCTCTCCTGTCTTTCTTTTCTCTCTCCTGTCTTTCTTTTCTCTCTCCTGTCTTTCTTTTCTCTCTCCTGTCTTTCTTTTCTCTCTCCTGTCTTTCTTTCTCTCTCCTGTCTTTCTTTTCTCTCTCCTGTCTTTCTTTTCTCTCTCCTGTCTTTCTTTTCTCTCTCCTGTCTTTCTTCTCTCTCTCCTGTCTTTCTTTTCTCTCCTGTCTTTCTTCTCTCTCTCCTGTCTTTCTTTTCTCTCTCCTGTCTTTCTTTTCTCTCTCCTGTCTTTCTTCTCTCTCTCCTGTCTTTCTTTTCTCTCTCCTGTCTTTCTTTTCTCTCTCCTGTCTTTCTTTTCTCTCTCCTGTCTTTCTTTTCTCTCTCCTGTCTTTCTTTCTCTCTCCTGTCTTTCTTTTCTCTCTCCTGTCTTTCTTTTCTCTCCTGTCTTTCTTTTCTTTTCTCTGTCTGTCTTTCTTTTCTCTCTCCTGTCTTTCTTTTTCTTTCTTCTTTTCTCTCTCCTGTCTTTCTTTTCTCTCTCCTGTCTTTCTTTTCTCTCTCCTGTCTTTCTTCTCTCTCTCCTGTCTTTCTTTTCTCTCTCCTGTCTTTCTTTTCTCTCTCCTGTCTTTCTTTTCTCTCTCCTGTCTTTCTTTTCTCTCTCCTGTCTTTCTTTTCTCTCTCCTGTCTTTCTTTTCTCTCTCCTGTCTTTCTTTTCTCTCTCCTGTCTTTCTTTTTCTCTCCTGTCTTTCTTTTCTCTCTCCTGTCTTTCTTTTCTCTCCTGTCTTTCTTTTCTCTCTCCTGTCTTTCTTTTCTCTCTCCTGTCTTTCTTTTCTCTCTCCTGTCTTTCTTCTCTCTCTCCTGTCTTTCTTTCTCTCTCCTGTCTTTCTTTTCTCTCTCCTGTCTTTCTCTCTTCTCTCTCTCTCCTGTCTTTTCTCTCTCCTGTCTTTCTTTCTCTCTCCTGTCTTTCTTTTTCTCTCCTGTCTTTCTTTTCTCTCTCCTGTCTTTCTTTTCTCTCTCCTGTCTTTCTTTTTTCTCTCCTGTCTTTCTTTTCTCTCTCCTGTCTTTCTTTTTTCTCTCTCCTGTCTTTCTTTTTCTCTCCTGTCTTTCTTTTTCTCTCCTGTCTTTCTTTTCTCTCTCCTGTCTTTCTTTTCTCTCTCCTGTCTTTCTTTTTCTCTCCTGTCTTTCTTTTTCTCTCCTGTCTTTCTTTTTCTCTCTCCTGTCTTTCTTTTCTCTCTCCTGTCTTTCTTTTTCTCTCCTGTCTTTCTTTTCTCTCTCCTGTCTTTCTTTTCTCTCTCCTGTCTTTCTTTTTTCTCTCTCCTGTCTTTCTTTTCTCTCTCCTGTCTTTCTTTTCTCTCTCCTGTCTTTCTTTTCTCTCTCCTGTCTTTCTTTTTCTCTCTCCTGTCTTTCTTTTCTCTCTCCTGTCTTTCTTTTCTCTCTCCTGTCTTTCTTTTCTCTCTCCTGTCTTTCTTTTCTCTCTCCTGTCTTTCTTTTCTCTCTCCTGTCTTTCTTTTTCTCTCCTGTCTTTCTTTTCTCTCTCCTGTCTTTCTTTTCTCTCTCCTGTCTTTCTTTTCTCTCTCCTGTCTTTCTTTTCTCTCTCCTGTCTTTCTTTTTCTCTCCTGTCCTTTTCTCTCCTGTCTTTCTTCTCTCTCCTGTCTTTCTTTTTCTCTCCTGTCTCCTGTCTTTCTTTCTTTTCTCTCTCCTGTCTTTCTTTTCTCTCTCCTGTCTTTCTTTTTCTCTCTCCTGTCTTTCTTTTCTCTCTCCTGTCTTTCTTTTCTCTCCTGTCTTTCTTCTCTCTCCTGTCTTTCTTCTCTCTCTCCTGTCTTTCTTTTCTCTCTCCTGTCTTTCTTTTCTCTCCTGTCTTTCTTTTTCTCTCCTGTCTTTCTTTTCTCTCTCTTTCTTTCTCTCTCCTGTCTTTCTTCTCTCTCTCCTGTCTCTCTGTCTTTCTCTCTCCTGTCTTTCTTCTCTCTCTCCTGTCTTTCTTTTCTCTCTCCTGTCTTTTTTTCTCTCTCCTGTCTTTCTTTTTTCTCTCTCCTGTCTTTCTTTTCTCTCTCCTGTCTTTCTTTTTTCTCTCTCCTGTCTTTCTTCTCTCTCTCCTGTCTTTCTTCTCTCTCTCCTGTCCTTCTTCTTTCTCTCTCCTGTCTTTCTTTTCTCTCTCCTGTCTTTCTTTTCTCTCTCCTGTCTTTCTTTTCTCTCTCCTGTCTTTCTTTTCTCTCTCCTGTCTTTCTTTTCTCTCTCCTGTCTTTCTGTCTTTTTTCTCTCTCCTGTCTTTCTTTTCTCTCTCCTGTCTTTCTTTTCTCTCTCCTGTCTTTCTTTTCTCTCTCCTGTCTTTCTTTTCTCTCTCCTGTCTTTCTTTTCTCTCTCCTGTCTTTTTTTTCTCTCTCCTGTCTTTCTTTTCTCTCTCCTGTCTTTCTTTTTTCTCTCTCCTGTCTTTCTTTTCTCTCTCCTGTCTTTCTTCTCTCTCTCCTGTCTTTCTTCTCTCTCTCCTGTCTTTCTTTTCTCTCCTGTCTTTCTTCTCTCTCTCCTGTCTTTCTTCTCTCTCTCCTGTCTTTCTTCTCTCTCTCCTGTCTTTCTTTTCTTTCTTTTTGTTTTTGGAAACTAGATTTGTCTTTAGGAAGCTGAGACATGATGCTCCACCGGCACCCCTTACTCGCAATTCACTGCTAGCAAGTACCGTTCGCGCCTGGGTTGGGGGCAGGACCGAACCATTTCATGTAAATATTAGTACATTTTAAATAAAATATTATATTAATGATGATAGGTGAATAATTTAATATTGAACCATTTTTACCTAATGTTCTAATAGATTTTTAGTGCCCCTGACAGTCACAGGCCCTTAGAATCATCTTAACCCCCCCCATAAGGCGCCCCTAATAACATGTCTCTACACCGAGAAAAAATTGACAATGAATCTGGTGTCAAGCTGTCCAAGGCGCTTTGCTTAAATATCAGTAAGTTATAAACTCCTGTTGTGGGACTATTGTATTGGTCTAATTTTTTGCTGTTCTAGCTGCTATAAGTACTCTTTAATGATTAAGATTTGACTGGGTTTTTAAAGTTTTTTTTCATCATACTCTCTTCTCTAGAATCTGTGTAGCTGCTCACTGCGGTTGACTTTTTCAGTGAAAACTTTTCCAGTCAAAAGTCCTATGTTAGACTCTGGATGGCGCTGGTCCCTGTGCAGTCTCACACACACAGTCCAATTACAGTAAAACAAGACCAACGATATGTGAATATCCCAGAGTAGCTGGTCTCAAGCTTGACTAGCTAATTGATCTGATTTTGATTAGGCTTTGACTGAAACGGTCTAAAGTACATTTGTGGTGTAAGATTAAGTTACCAGTGCTGTAAAATATAGCCTGTTTCATGCGTGAATCACAGTCATGTCACATTATATCATAAGATACATTAACACACACCCTTCTGACCTGCAGGATTTACAATTCCTAGCCATAACAAGCCAATGGTTTCCAACATAGACACCAGCCTCAATGGAAATGACCATGGAAACTCAAATATATATATTTTTTCTCTCTCTCTCTCTCCTCTCTCTCTCTCTCTCTCTCTCTCTCTCTCTCTCCCTCTCTACCTCTCTCCCTCTCTCTCTCTAGGTGTCTAGTTTCCCCATATTGTACAGGGGCCTCTTCCTTTAAGGGCAGTCAGGAAGTGATTTCTACTAGTCAGCGAGGGCCAGAGTTTCCCCTTCCATGTCTCTGTCTGTCTGGCTGTGTGGTCTCCTGCCTTGGTTTATAGGCTAACTAGGCTGACAGGACACAACGCTTTAACACACAGGCTGGGATCTGGAAATAATCCTCATTACTTCCTTAAAGGGGCAATCAGGGATTGGTACATCCATTTTTGAACATTCGAAGGAATGACATATAGCCATTGATTCTTAAAGAATATAACGCATAAATGCCTCATGAGCTTAGTTCAACTCTCTTACCCCTGTCAATATGAGTTTGTTTCACTCCGTTGTTTGTAAAAACCACATATCAAACATGGTTAAAACTATAATTTTGATCTATGGATGACCAGTCCTTACATCCATGAATTTGCGAGTCGTTACATTTCTCCAACCCTCAGCTGTTTACCCAAAAGAAGTGGTTGTGCCAGTTTGTTGTTTTTCAAATCCCGGATTGCTCCTTTAAAGAGCTAATTTAATCAGCGATGTAGCTAGCAGCACACTGGTGGCTGGTGGAGTCTGAGGACTCCCAGTACTGACTATAAACAGAGGCACAGCAGACAATTTAAACCTTCCATCCACAGTTGAAATAGCAACCCAGGCCAGGCCAATCTAAATTGACATTTCACTCTGGGATTAAGTGGAAACCAATGTGGTTTGGTGGAAAGGATTGGCTATGGTGTTTGGTAGCCTCAAACCAGCATCCCAAAATCTATCTATGTATTTTAAATGTGTATGTAAAGGAGAATTCAGAAAATTGTTTTTTTCCCACTTCAAATTAAGAATAGTAAATTAACCCATTTAGATCATTTTAAGATTTGGTTGATCTCCAATGTAAACTAAGTACATTTTGTAAATTGATAAAGATAATTGATAACCCTATAACTGTGTTGGTTGAAGATTACATAGGTTACTAAATTACTAGAGGTCTGCTGGTCAGAAACTCTACTCACACCCCGGCATCAAACATGGCATCAGTCTGGCATCTCTGCATCTCTGCCAGCAGCTCAAGGTCTAGAGACAATCAGAGCCATCTGACCAGATGTTGACTAAATACCACCAGTACTGTGCCACCATCATAGAATGAAAAAGTACACTGTATCTCTATGGCCACTACCACCACACACACACACACAGCACCCCAGACACAGCACCCCAGACACACAGTACCCCAGACACACAGCACCCCAGACACACAGCACCCCAGACACACAGCACCGTAGACACACAGCACCGTAGACACACAGTACCCCAGACACACAGCACCCCAGACACACAGTACCCCAGACCCACTGCACCCCAGACACACAGCATCCCAGACACACAGCACCCCAGACACACAGTACCCCAGACACATAGCACCGTTGACACACAGCACCGTAGACACACAGCACCACAGACACATAGTACCCCAGACACACAGCACCTTAGACACACAGCACCCCAGACACACAGCACCCCAGACACACAGCACCCCAGACACACAGCACCGTAGACACACAGCACCGTAGACACACAGCTCTGTAGACACACAGCTCTGTAGACACACAGCGCCGTAGACACACAGCACCACAGACACACAGCACCACAGATACACAGTACCCCAGACACACAACACTGCAGACACACAGTACCTTAGACACACAGCACCCCAGACACACAGAACCTTAGACACACACCACCCCAGACACACAGCACCTTAGACACACAGCACTCCAGACACACAGCACCCCAGACACACAGCACACCAGACCCACAGCACCTCAGACCCACTGCACCCCTGACACACAGCACCCCAGACACACTGCACCACAGACACACAGCACCTTAGACACACAGCACCGTAGACACACAGCACCGCAGACACACAGCACCACAGAGACAGCACCACAGAAACACAGCACCAGAGAGACAGCTCCACAGAGACAGTACCAGGGTTGTAGTGCTGCCTCAGTAAAACAGACTCGCTTCAACATGAGAATACACAGAGCTGGTCAAAATATTTCTGGAAAATTAATTCTGATCAATTCTAAATTAATTCTATTTAGTTACCACAAAAATTCCATGGAAAACGATAGAATGACAAACGAAATAAATGCAGTGCATTCAGAAAGTATTCAGACTCCTTGACTTTTCCACATTTAGTTACTTATGTAAATAATACCTTATTTACAAAGGTATTCAGACTTTTGCTAAGGGACTCGAAATTGAGCTAAGGTGAATCCTGTTTCCATTGATCATCCTTGAGATGTTTCTACAACTTGATTGGAGTTCACCTGTGGTAAAATCAATTGATTGGACGTGATTTGGAAAGGCACACACCTGTCTGTATAAGGTGCTACAGTTGACAGTGCATGTCAAAGCAAAAACCAAGCCATGAGGTTGAAGGAATTGTCGGTAGAGCTCCGAGACAGAACATTTCTGCAGCATTGAAGGTCCCCAAGAACACAGTGGCCTCCATCATTCTTAAATGGAAGAAGCTTGGAACCACCAAGATCCTTCCTAGAGCTGGCCGCCCGGCCAAACTGAGCAATCGGGGGAGAAGGGCCTTGGTCAGGGAGGTGACCAAGAATCCGATGGTCATTCTGGCAGAGCTCAAGAGTTCCTCTGTGGCGATGGGAAAACCTTCCAGAAGGACAACCATCTCTGCAGCACTCCATCAATCAGGCCTTTATGGTAGAGTGGCCAGACGGAAGCCACTTCTCAGTAAAAGGCACATGACAGCCCGCTTGGAGTTTGAAGAACCTGAAGAACTCTCAGACCATGAGAAACAAGATTCTTTGGTCTGATGAAACAAAGACTAAGCTCTTTGGCCTGAATGCCAAGCGCCTCGTCTGGAGGAAAACATGTGTAGCAGCCTAGAGGTAACCAATTCGCTGAGTCCACTGCCGAACTGCAGCAACAAGTGGCAAAAGTAGGGTGAGTATTGGGAACGCGCCTTTCCTGGTCCAACATGCTCTGTGCTCACTCGCTCACTTTGAGCGGGCCAAATCCGACTTAAGAGATGGATCTAAATTTATAGAATGGGTACCTGGAGGAAAATAGAGGAGGGTGATTATTTTTCAATTTCAGTCAAGGGGAGGGTTTAGTATTTGTTTTATCTAATCCATAGGAGGATCATGTACAGTGGCGTACAGAAGTATTCACCCCATTGGCATTTTTCCTATTTTGTTTTGCCTTACAACCTGGAATTAAAATAGATTTTTAGGCTCTTTGTATTATATTTTATTTGCACAACATGCCAACCACTTTGAGGATACAAAATATTTTTTATTGTGAAAAAAACAAGACATAAGACAAAAAAACAGAAAACTTGACTGTGCATAAATATTCCACCCCCAAAGTCAACACTTTGTAGAGCCACCTTTTGCAGCAATTACAGCTGCAAATCTCTTGGGTTATGTCTTGGCACATCTAGCCACTGTGATTTTTGCCCATTCTTCAAGGCAAAACTGCTCCAGCTCGTTCAAGTTGGATGGGTTCTGCTGGTGTACAGCAATGTTTAAGTCATACCACAGATTCTCAATTGTATTGAGGTCTGGGCTTTGACTAGGCCATAAAAAGATATTTAAATATTTCCCCTTAAACTACTTGAGTGTTGCTTTAGCAGTATGCTCAGTGTCATTGTCCTGCTGGAAGGTGAACCTCCGTCCCAGTCTCAAATCCCTTGAAGACTGAAACAGGTTTCCCTCAAGAGTTTCCCTGTATTTAGCACTATCCATCATTCCTTCAATTCTGACCAGTTTCCCAGTCCCTGCCGATGAAAAACATCCCCACAGCATGATGCTGCCACCACCATGCTTCACTGTGGGGATGGTGTTCTCGGGGTGATGAGAGGTGTTGGGTTTGTGCCAGACATAGCATTTTCCTTGATGGCCAAAAAGCTCAATTTTAGAATAATAACCAGAATAACCTCAATAACCAGAATACCTTCTTCCATATGTTTAGGGAGTCTTCCACATGCCACATGGCGAACACCAAACGTGTTTTCTTATTTTATTCTTTAAGCAATGGCTTTTTTCTGGCCACTCTACTGTAAAGCCCAGCTCTGTGGAGTGTATGGCTTAAAGTGGTCTCATGGACAGATACTCCAATCTCTGCTGTGGAGCTTTGCAGCTCCTTCAGTGTTATCTTTGGTCTCTTTGTTGCCTCTCTGATTAATGCCTTCCTTGCCTGGTCCGTAAGTTTTGGTGGGCGGCCCTCTCTTGGCAGGTTTATTGTGGTGCCATATTCTTTCAATTTTTCAATAATGTATTTAATGGTGCTCTGTGGGATGTTCAAAATTTCAGATATTTTTTTATAACCCAACCTTGATCTGTACTTCTCCACAACTTTGTCCCTGACCTGTTTGGAGAGCTCTGTGGTCTTCATGGTGCCTCTTGCTTGGTGGTGCCCCTTGCTTAGTGGTGTTGCAGACTTTGGGGCCTTTCAGAACAGGTTTATATATAATGAGATCATGTGACAGATCATGTGACACTTAGATTGCACTTAGGTGGACTTTATTTAACTAATTATGTGACGTAATTGGTTGCACCAGACCTTATTTAGGTGCTTCATAGCAACGGGAGTGAATACATATGCATGCATCAGTTTCCGTTGTTTATTTTTCATTTCACTTCACCAATTTGGACTATTTTGTGTATGTCCATTACACAAAATCCAAATAAAAATCCATTTAAATTACAGGTTGTAATGCAACAAAATAGAAACAATGCCAAGGGGGGTGAATACTTGCAAGGCACTGTAATTTGTAATTGATGAAATTTCAGTATTTCTAAGTGTTTTAGAATCAGTTGCTTATTATGCTGTAGATTGCCGCTCATTTCTGATTCTCTGCTGGGCTCACAATATCAAACCAATAATCTATTTAGTGTGGCTATAGGCTATGAAGTGCATGCTCGGGGGAGGCACAGAGCAAAGTTATATTTCAAGGAAAATGTCTTATGCAACAGTGGGATGGTGTAAATAAAACGAGGCTGCATTACACACTGTAATGGATATTCCAACCCTGAGCCCCAGCCTGCTCTGATCATGCTGATGCATCATTTATTTTGTGCTGCCGAACAAAGATTTTTATTTTATTAGGCCTATTCCAGAAAATGCAATATTATCCTATAGCCTATGTTCTGTTCAGTTTTAGAAGGAGAGCTCGAAGATAACCGGAGGACCGGGTGTCAACTTTAATAGCTTACTACTACTGTAATTGATTTGAATAAAAACAATATGTTTCTTTCCCTTGATGTATTTATCAGAGTTATTAACCTCACAATAAGCCAGATTCAAGTCATTTACATTGTGGTGCTGAAACTTGAAACAGCAGCCACTGCACAATCAATCAGAAATGGACAGCTTATGGTGCTGAAAGTAGGCAAATGCATGAAGGCATAATTCATTTCAACCATCATTCTAATTAGACTTACTAACAACGAAAGGGCTTTGTGTTGGAGCCAATTTCTTCCTATTTAAGAAATAAGAGGTAGGACTACCTGTTTGACAGGCAAAATTAGGCTATGAGCTGCTATATCCATCGATTTGTCGGTCAATTCCTCCACCCACCATGCACTCTTTAAATAGCACACCTCTGTGTCAGTGAAGGGCTATTAAGTTAAAACCAAGACTCAAATGAATGAGAGAGTATGCCATAGGACTTCCTTTTATTAAAGAAAATGATAAAAAGCACAGGCCTACCCCTTGTTAGCTTTAAGAATTTGAAGAAAATAAAAGAAATCTGATTATGTAAAGTGATCTATAGCTTTGGTCCGCAATACTAGAAACAAGCTGTAAAATATCTGGCAAAGGCGTGACTCCACTGCATATGGGGATATCGTTGTTTGCTTTCTTTGACATTCAGAGGCTGAGCTATAACCTTCTATAGCCGAGGAGATAAAGAATGGACTTTGCTTGTGAAGTAATCTAATTCTGTCACTATGAATTGATTAAGCTATTCACTTTCTGTACAATAGAATATGTTTAAACCCAGACAGCTTTTAGGGAAAAACGTGTGACCTCTCATTGGGTTAAGCCATGGAAGAGTAGCCAACAGTAAAAAAGAAATGTCTGTGTCGGTAGGCCTGCTCTATCTGGGTTGGAAAGGTAGGCCTGTTCTGTCTGGGTTGGAAAGGTAGGCCTGCTCTATCTGGGTTGGAAAGGTAGGCCTGCTCTATCTGGGTTGGAAAGGTAGGCCTGCTCTATCTGGGTTGGAAAGGTAGGCCTGCTCTATCTGGGTTGGAAAGGTAGGCCTGCTCTGTCTGGGTTGGAAAGGTAGGCCTGCTCTATCTGGGTTGGAAATGTAGGCCTGCTCTATCTGGGTTGGAAATGTAGGCCTGCTCTATCTGGGGTGGAAATGTAGGCCTGCTCTATCTGGGGTGGAAATATAGGCCTGCTCTGTCTGGGTTAGAAAGGTAGGCCTGCTCTGTCTGGGTTGGAAAGGTAGGCCTGCTCTATCTGGGGTGGAAATGTAGGCCTGCTCTATCTGGGGTGGAAATGTAGGCCTACTCTGTCTGGGTTGGAAAGGTAGGCCTGTTCTGTCTGGGGTGGAAAGGTAGGCCTACTCTGTCTGGGTCAGAAAGGTAGGCCTGCTCTGTCTGGGGTGGAAATGTAGGCCTACTCTGTCTGGGGTGGAAATGTAGGCCTACTCTGTCTGGGTTAGAAAGGTAGGCTTGCTCTGTCTGGGGTGGAAATGTAGGCCTACTCTGTCTGGGTTAGAAAGGTAGGCCTGCTCTATCTGGGGTGGAAAGGTAGGCCTGCTCTATCTGGGGTGGAAATGTAGGCCTACTCTGTCTGGGTTAGAAAGGTAGGCCTACTCTGTTTGGGTTGGAAAGGTAGGCCTGCTCTCTCTGGGGTGGAAATGTAGGCCTACTCTGTCTGGGTTGGAAAGGTAGGCCTGCTCTATCTGGGTTAGAAAGGTAGGGCTGCTCTATCTGGGGTGGAAATGTAGGCCTACTCTGTCTGGGTTGGAAAGGTAGGCCTGCTCTATCTGGGTTAGAAAGGTAGGGCTGCTCTATCTGGGGTGGAAATGTATGCCTACTCTGTCTGGGTTAGAAAGGTAGGCCTACTCTGTCTGGGTTGGAAAGGTAGGCCTGCTCTGTCTGGCGTGGAAATGTAGGCCTACTCTGTCTGGGTTGCAAAGGTAGGCCTGCTCTATCTGGGTTAGAAAGGTAGGCCTGCTCTATCTGGGGTGGAAATGTAGGCCTACTCTGTCTGGGTTGGAAAGGTAGGCCTGCTCTGTCTGGGGTGGAAATGTAGGCCTACTCTGTCTGGGTTGGAAAGGTAGGCCTGCTCTGTCTGGGTTGGAAAGGTAGGCCTGCTCTATCTGGGTTAGAAAGGTAGGCCTGCTCTATCTGGGGTGGAAATGTAGGCCTACTCTGTCTGGGTTGGAAAGGTAGGCCTGCTCTGTCTGGGTGGAAAGGTAGGCCTACTCTGTCTGGGGTGGAAAGGTAGGCCTGCTCTGTCTGGGGTGGAAAGGTAGGCCTACCCTGTCTGGGATGGAAATGTAGGCCTACTCTGTCTGGGGTGGAAATGTAGGCCTACTCTGTCTGGGTTGGAAAGGTAGGCCTACTCTGTCTGGGGTGGAAATGTAGGCCTACTCTGTCTGGGTTGGAAAGGTAGGCCTGCTCTGTCTGGGGTGGAAATGTAGGCCTACTCTGTCTGGGTTGGAAAGGTAGGCCTGCTCTGTCTGGGGTGGAAATGTAGGCCTACTCTGTCTGGGTTGGAAAGGTAGGCCTACTCTGTCTGGTTTGGAAAGGTAGGCCTGCTCTGTCTGGGGTGGAAATGTAGGCCTACTCTGTCTGGGTTGGAAAGGTAGGCCTACCCTGTCTGGGTTGGAAAGGTAGGCCTACTCTGTCTGGGTTGGAAAGGTAGGCCTACTCTGTCTGGGGTGGAAAGGTAGGCCTACTCTGTCTGGGGTGGAAATGTAGGCCTACTCTGTCTGGGTTGGAAAGGTAGGCCTACTCTGTCTGGGGTGGAAATGTAGGCCTACTCTATCTCTCTGCCTCTCTGTCTGGGGTGGAAAGGTAGGCCTACTCTGTTTGGGGTGGAAAGGTAGGCCTGCTCTATCTGGGGTGGAAATGTAGGCCTGCTCCATCTGGGGTGGAAATGTAGGCCTGCTCTATCTGGGGTGGAAATGTAGGCCTACTCTGTCTGGGTTGGAAAGGTAGGCCTGCTCTGTCTGGGGTGGAAAGGTAGGCCTACTCTGTCTGGGTCAGAAAGGTAGGCCTGCTCTGTCTGGGGTGGAAATGTAGGCCTACTCTGTCTGGGGTGGAAATGTAGGCCTACTCTGTCTGGGTTAGAAAGGTAGGCTTGCTCTGTCTGGGGTGGAAATGTAGGCCTACTCTGTCTGGGTTAGAAAGGTAGGCCTGCTCTATCTGGGGTGGAAAGGTAGGCCTGCTCTATCTGGTGTGGAAATGTATGCCTACTCTGTCTGGGTTAGAAAGGTAGGCCTACTCTGTTTGGGTTGGAAAGGTAGGCCTGCTCTGTCTGGGGTGGAAATGTATGCCTACTCTGTCTGGGTTAGAAAGGTAGACCTACTCTGTCTGGGTTGGAAAGGTAGGACTGCTCTGTCTGGGGTGGAAATGTAGGCCTACTCTGTCTGGGTTGGAAAGGTAGGCCTGCTCTATCTGGGTTAGAAAGGTAGGGCTGCTCTATCTGGGGTGGAAATGTAGGCCTACTCTGTCTGGGTTGGAAAGGTAGGCCTGCTCTATCTGGGTTAGAAAGGTAGGGCTGCTCTATCTGGGGTGGAAATGTATGCCTACTCTGTTTGGGTTAGAAAGGTAGCTCTACTCTGTCTGGGTTGGAAAGGTAGGCCTGCTCTGTCTGGCGTGGAAATGTAGTCCTACTCTGTCTGGGTTGCAAAGGTAGGCCTGCTCTATCTGGGTTAGAAAGGTAGGCCTGCTCTATCTGGGGTGGAAATGTAGGCCTACTCTGTCTCTCTGTCTCTCTGTCTGGGGTGGAAAGGTAGGCCTACTCTGTTTGGGGTGGAAAGGTAGGCCTGCTCTATCTGGGGTGGAAATGTAGGCCTGCTCCATCTGGGGTGGAAATGTAGTCCTGCTCTATCTGGGGTGGAAATGTAGGCCTACTCTGTCTGGGTTGGAAAGGTAGGCCTGCTCTGTCTGGGGTGGAAAGGTAGGCCTACTCTGTCTGGGTTAGAAAGGTAGGCCTGCTCTGTCTGGGGTGGAAATGTAGGCCTGCTCTGTCTGGGGTGGAAATGTAGGCCTGCTCTGTCTGGGGTGGAAATGTAGGCCTGCTCTGTCTGGGGTGGAAATGTAGGCCTACTCTGTCTGGGTTAGAAATGTAGGCCTGCTCTGTCTGGGGTGGAAAGGTAGGCCTGCTCTGTCTGGGTAGAAATGTAGGCCTGCTCTGTCTGGGGTGGAAATGTAGGCCTGCTCTGTCTGGGGTGGAAATGTAGGCCTGCTCTGTCTGGGGTGGAAAGGTAGGCCTACTCTGTCTGGGTTGGAAAGGTAGGCCTGCTCTGTCTGGGGTGGAAATGTAGGCCTACTCTGTCTGGGTTGGAAAGGTAGGCCTACTCTGTCTGGTTTGGAAAGGTAGGCCTGCTCTGTCTGGGGTGGAAATGTAGGCCTACCCTGCCTGGGTTGGAAAGGTAGGCCTGCTCTGTCTGGGTTGGAAAGGTAGGCCTACTCTGTCTGGGTTGGAAAGGTAGGCCTACTCTGTCTGGGGTGGAAATGTAGGCCTGCTCTGTCTGGGTGGAAATGTAGGCCTGCTCTGTCTGGGGTTGGAAAGGTAGGCCTGCTCTGTCTGGGGTGGAAATGTAGGCCTACTCTGTCTCTCTGCTCTCTGTCTGGGGTGGAAATGTAGGCCTACTCTGTCTGGGGTGGAAAGGTAGGCCTGCTCTATCTGGGGTGGAAATGTAGGCCTGCTCCATCTGGGGTGGAAAGGTAGGCCTGCTCTATCTGGGGTGGAAATGTAGGCCTACTCTGTCTGGGTTGGAAAGGTAGGCCTGCTCTGTCTGGGGTGGAAAGGTAGGCCTACTCTGTCTGGGTCAGAAAGGTAGGCCTGCTCTGTCTGGGGTGGAAATGTAGGCCTACTCTGTCTGGGGTGGAAATGTAGGCCTACTCTGTCTGGGTTGGAAAGGTAGGCCTGCTCTGTCTGGGGTGGAAATGTAGGCCTACTCTGTCTGGGTTGGAAAGGTAGGCCTGCTCTATCTGGGGTGGAAAGGTAGGCCTGCTCTGGAAATCTGGTGTGGAAATGTAGGCCTACTCTGTCTGGGTTGGAAAGGTAGGCCTGCTCTGTCTGGGGTGGAAAGGTAGGCCTGCTCTGTCTGGGGTTGGAAATGTAGGCCTACTCTGTCTGGGTTGGAAAGGTAGGCCTACTCTGTCTGGGTTGGAAAGGTAGGGCCTGCTCTGTCTGGGGTGGAAATGTAGGCCTACTCTGTCTGGGTTGGAAAGGTAGGCCTGCTCTATCTGGGTTAGAAAGGTAGGGCTGCTCTATCTGGGGTGGAAATGTAGGCCTACTCTGTCTGGGTTGGAAAGGTAGGCCTGCTCTGTCTGGGTTAGAAAGGTAGGGCTGCTCTATCTGGGGTGGAAATGTAGGCCTACTCTGTTTGGGTTAGAAAGGTAGGCCTGCTCTGTCTGGGTTGGAAAGGTAGGCCTGCTCTGTCTGGGTGGAAATGTAGTCCTACTCTGTCTGGGTTGCAAAGGTAGGCCTGCTCTGTCTGGGTTAGAAAGGTAGGCCTGCTCTATCTGGGGTGGAAATGTAGGCCTACTCTGTCTCTCTGTCTCTCTGTCTGGGGTGGAAAGGTAGGCCTACTCTGTCTGGGGTGGAAAGGTAGGCCTGCTCTGTCTGGGGTGGAAATGTAGGCCTGCTCCATCTGGGGTGGAAATGTAGTCCTGCTCTGTCTGGGGTGGAAATGTAGGCCTACTCTGTCTGGGGTGGAAAGGTAGGCCTGCTCTGTCTGGGGTGGAAAGGTAGGCCTACTCTGTCTGGGGTGGAAAGGTAGGCCTGCTCTGTCTGGGGTGGAAATGTAGGCCTACTCTGTCTGGGGTGGAAAGGTAGGCCTGCTCTGTCTGGGGTGGAAAGGTAGGCCTGCTCTGTCTGGGGTGGAAATGTAGGCCTGCTCTGTCTGGGGTGGAAATGTAGGCCTACTCTGTCTGGGGTGGAAATGTAGGCCTACTCTGTCTGGGTTGGAAAGGTAGGTCTACCCTGTCTGGGTTGGAAAGGTAGGCCTACTCTGTCTGGGTTGGAAAGGTAGGCCTGCTCTGTCTGGGGTGGAAATGTAGGCCTACTCTGTCTGGGTTGGAAAGGTAGGCCTACTCTGTCTGGGTTGGAAAGGTAGGCCTACTCTGTCTGGGTTGGAAAGGTAGGCCTACTCTGTCTGGGTTGGAAAGGTAGGCCTACTCTGTCTGGGGTGGAAATGTAGGCCTACTCTGTCTGGGGTGGAAATGTAGGCCTACTCTGTCTGGGGTGGAAATGTAGGCCTGCTCTGTCTGGGTTGGAAAGGTAGGCCTGCTCTGTCTGGGGTAGAAAGGTAGGCCTGCTCTGTCTGGGGTAGAAATATAGACCTACTCTGTCTTGGTTGGAAAGGTAGGCCTACCCTGTCTGGGTTGGAAAGGTAGACCTACTCTGTCTGGGTTGGAAAGGTAGGCCTACTCTGTCTGGGGTGGAAAGGTAGGCCTACTCTGTCTGGGGTGGAAAGGTAGGCCTCTCTGTCTGGGGTGGAAAGGTAGACTGACTCTGTCTGGGGTGGAAAGGTAGGCCTCTCTGTCTGGGGTGGAAAGGTAGGCCTCTGTCTGGGGTGGAAAGGTAGGCCTGTCTGTCTGGGGTGGAAAGGTAGACTGACTCTGTCTGGGGTGGAAAGGTAGGCCTCTCTGTCTGGGGTGGAAAGGTAGGCCTACTCTGTTTGGGGTGGAAAGGTAGGCCGACTCTGTCTGGGGTGGAAAGGTAGGCCTCTCTG